>NW_006775603.1:4349414-4368219 GCF_000442215.2 Lipotes vexillifer | reverse complement strand
GGTCGGAGCGCAGGGAGAGGACTGGGGTTGGCGGCGTGAACACAGCCTGCAGGGGGTTAGTGCACCACGGCTGGCCGGGAGGGAGTCCGGGGAAAAGTCTGGAGATGCCGAAGAGGCAACAGACTTTTTCTTACCTGTTTGTTTCCTGGTGCGCGAGGAGAGGGGATTCAGAGCGCTGCTTAATGCCTTCCGGGGAGCCTGTGCAGCCCGCCACTGCCAGGGTCCCGGGATCCAGGGACAACTCCTCCGTGAGAACGCACGGCGCGCCTCAGGCTGGTGCAACGTCATGCTGGCGTCTGCCGCCGCAGGCCCGCCCCGCACTCCATGCCCCTCCCTCCCCACGGCCTGAGTGAGCCAGAGCCCCCGAATCAGCGGCTCCTTTAACCCCGTCCTGTCTGACCGAAGAACAGACGCCCTCCGGCGACCTACACACAGAGGCGGGGATAAATCCAAAGCTGTGCCCCTGGGAGCTGTGAGAACAAAGAAGAGAAAGGGAAATCTCTCCCAGCAGCCTCAGAAGCAGCGGATTAAAGCTCCACAATCAACTTGATGTGATTGCATCTGTGGAATACATGAATAGACAGTGAATCATCCCAAATTAAGGAGGTGGACTTTCAGAGCAAGATTTATTATTTTTTTCCCTTTTCCTCTTTTTGTGAGTGTGTACGTGTATGCTTCTGTGTGAGATTTTGTCTGTATAGCTTTGCTTCCACCATTTGTCCTAGGGTTCTATCCGTCCATTTTTTTTGTTTAATTTTTTTTTTTCCTCTCAATAATTATTTTTTTATTTTAATAACTTTATTATATTTTATCTTTATTTTATTTTACTTTATCTCCTTTTTTTCCTTCCTTCCTTCCTCCCTCCCTCCTTTCTTTCTTTCTCTCTTTCTACTTCTACTAATTCTTTCTTGCTACTTTTTCTCCCTTTTATTCTGAGCTGTGTGGATGAAAGGCTCTTGGTGCAGCAGCCAGGAGTCAGTGCTGTGCCTCTGAGGAGGGAGAGCCAACTTCAGGACACTGGTCCACAAGAGACCTCCCAGTTCCACATAATAGCAAACGGCGAAAATCTCCCAGAGGTCTCCATCTCAACACCAGCACCCAGCTTCACTCAACGACCAGAAAGCTACAGTGCTGGACATCCTATGCCAAACAACTAGCAAGACAGGAACACAACCCCACCCATTAGCAGAGAGGCTGCCTAAAATCATAATAAGTCCACAGACACCCCAAAACACACCACCAGACGTGGACCTGCCCAACAGAAAGACAAGATCCACCCTTATCCACCAGAACACAGGCACTAGTCCCCTCTACCAGGAAGCCTACACAACCCACTGAACCAACCTTAGCCACTGGAGACAGACACCAAAAACAACAGGAACTACGAACCTGCAGCCTGCAAAAAGGAGACCCCAAACACAGTAAGATAAGCAAAATGAGAAGACAGAAAAACACACAGCAGATGAAGGAGCAAGATAAAAACCCACCAGACCTAACAAATGAAGAGGAAATAGGCAGTCTACCTGAAAAAGAATTCAGAATAATGATAGTAAAGATGATCCAAAATCTTGGAAATAGAATGGACAAAATGCAAGAAGCATTTAACAAGGACCTAGAAGAAATAAAGAGGAAACAAACAATGATGAACAACACAATAAATGAAATGAAAAATACTCTAGATGGGATCAATAGCAGAATAAATGAGGCAGAAGAACGGATAAGTGACCTGGAAGATAAAATAGTGGAAATAACTACTGCAGAGCAGAATAAAGAAAAAAGAATGAAAAGAACTGAGGACAGTCTCAGAGACCTCTGGGACAACATTAAACGCACCAACATTCGAATTATAGGGGTTCCAGAAGAAGAAGAGAAAAAGAAAGGGACTGAGAAAATATTTGAAGAGATTATAGTTGAAAACTTCCCTAATATGGGAAAGGAAATAGTTAATCAAGTCCAGGAAGCACAGAGAGTCCCATACAGGATAAATTCAAGGAGAAATACGCCAAGACACATATTAATCAAACTGTCAAAAACTAAATACAAAGAAAGCATATTAAAAGCAGCAAGGGAAAAACAACAAATAACACACAAGGGAATCCCCATAAGGTTAACAGCTGATCTCTCAGCAGAAACTCTACAAGCCAGAAGGGAGTGGCAGGACATACTGAAAGTGATGAAGGAGAAAAACCTGCAACCAAGATTACTCTACCCAGCAAGGATCTCATTCAGATTTGATGGAGAAATTAAAACCTTTACAGACAAGCAAAAGCTGAGAGAGTTCAGCACCACCAAACCAGCTTTACAACAAATGCTAAAGGAACTTCTCTAGACAAAAACACAAGAGAAGGAAAAGTCCTATAATAACGAACCCAAAACAATTTAGAAAATGGGAATAGGAACATACATATCGATAATTACCTTAAATGTAAATGGACTAAATGCTCCCACCAAAAGACACAGATTGGCTGAATGGATACAAAAACAAGACCCATATATATGCTGTCTACAAGAGACCCACTTCAGACCTAGAGACACATACAGACTGAAAGTAAGGGGATGGAAAAAGATATTCCATGCAAATGGAAACCAAAAGAAAGCTGGAGTAGCAATTCTCATATCAGACAAAATAGACTTTAAAATAAGGACTATCAGAAGAGACAAAGAAGGACACTACATAATGATTAAGGGATCGATCCAAGAAGAAGATATAACAATTGTAAATATTTATGCACCCAACATAGGAGCACCTCAATACATAAGGCAAAAACTAGCAGCCATAAAAGGGGAAATCGACAGTAACACATTCATAGTAGGGGACTTCAACACCCCACTTTCACCAATGGACAGATCATCCAAAATGAAAATAAATAAGGAAACACAAGCTTTAAATGATACATTAAACAGGATGGACTTAATTGATATTTATAGGACACTCCATCCAAAAACAACAGAATACACATTTTTCTCAAGTGCTCATGGAACATTCTCCAGGATAGATCATATCTTGGGTCACAAATCAAGCCTTGGTAAATTTAAGAAAATTGAAATTGTATCAAGTATCTTTTCCGACCACAACGCCATGAGACTAGATATCAATTATAGGAAAAGAGCTGTAAAAAATACAAACACATGGAGGCTAAACAATACACTACTTAATAACGAAGTGATCACTGAAGAAATCAAAGAGGAAATTAAAAAATACCTAGAAACAAATGACAATGGAGATACAACGACCCAAAACCTATGGGATGCAGCAAAAGCAGTTCTAAGAGGGAAGTTTATAGCAATACAAGCCCACCTTAAGAAGCAGGAAACATCTCGAATAAACAACCTAACCTTGCACCTCAAGCAATTAGAGAAAGAAGAACAAAAAAACCCCAGAGTTAGCAGAAGGAAAGAAATCATAAAAATCAGATCAGAAATAAATGAAAAAGAAATGAAGGAAACAATAGCAAAGATCAATAAAACTAAAAGCTGGTTCTTTGAGAAGATAAACAAAATAATTGATAAACCATTAGCCAGACTCATCAAGAAAAAAAGGGAGAAAACTCAAATCAACAGAATTAGAAATGAAAGAGAAGTAACAACTGACACTGCAGAAATACAAAAGATCATGAGAGATTACTACAAGCAACTCTATGCCAATACAATGGACCACCTGGAAGAAATGGACAAATTTTTAGAAATGCACAACTTGTTAAGACTGAATCTGGAAGAAATAGAAAATATGAACAGACCAATCACAAGCACTGAAATTGAAACTGTGATTAAAAATCTTCCAACAAACAAAAGCCCAGGACCAGATGGCTTCACAGGTGAATTCTATCAAACATTTAGAGAAGAGCTAACACCTATCCTTCTCAAACTCTTCCAAAATATAGCAGAGGGAGGAACACTTCCAAACTCATTCTACGAGGCCACCATCACCCTGATACCAAAACCAGACAAGGATGTCACAAAGAAAGAAAACTACAGGCCAATATCACTGATGAACATAGATGCAAAAATCCTCAACAAAATACTAGCAAACAGAATCCAACAGCACATTAAAAGGATCATACACCATGATCAAGTGGGGTTTATCTCAGGAATGCAAGGATTCTTCAATATACAAAAATCAATCAATGTGATAAACTCTATTAACAAACTGAAGGAGAAAAACTATATGATCATCTCAAAGATGCAGAAAAAGCTTTCGAAAAAATTCACCACCCACTTGTGATAAAAACCTTCCAGAAGCAGGCATAGAGGGAACTCACCCCAGCAAAATAAAGGCCATATATGACAAACCCACAGGCAACAGCGCTCTCAGTGGTGAAAAACTGAAACCATTTCCTCTAAAATCAGGAACAAGATAGGATGGTCACACACCACTATTATTCAACATAGTTTTGGAAGTTTTACCCACAGCAATCAGAGAAGAAAAAGAAATGAAAGGAATCCAAACTGGATTGACATGACATGATACTATACATAAACAATGCTAAAGATGCTCCCAGAAAACTACTAGAGCTAATCAATGATTCTGGTAAAGTAGCAGGTTATAAAATTAATGCACAGAAATATCTTGCATTCCTAAACACTAATGATGAAAAATCTGAAAGAGAAATTAAGGAAACACTCCCATTTACCATTGCAAGAAAAAGAGTAAAATACCTAGGAATAACCCTACCTAAGGAGACAAAAAACCTGTATGCAGAAAACTGTATGACATTGATGAAAGAAATTAAAAATGATACAAACAGATGGAGAGATATACCATGTTCTTGTATTGGAAGAATCAACATTGTGAAAATGACCATACTAGCCAAAGCAATGTACAGATTCAATGCAATCCCTATGAGACTACCAGTGGCATTTTTTACAGAACTAGAACAAAAACTTTCACAATTTGTATGGAAACACAAAAGACCCCGAATAGCCAAAGCAATCTTGAGAAACAAAAACACAGCTAGAGGAATCAGGCTCCCTGACTTCAGACTATACTACAAAGCTACAGTAATCAAGACAGTATAGTACTGGCACAAAAACATAAATATAGATCAATGGAACAGGACAGAAAGCCCAGAGATAAACCCACGCACATATGGTCACCTTATTTTTGATAAAGGAGGCAAGAATATACCATGGAGAATAGACAGCCTGTTCAATAAATGGTGCTGGGAAAACTGGACAGCTACATGTAAAAGAAAGAAATGAGAACACCATACACAAAAATAAACTCAAAATGGATTAAAGACCTAAATATATGGCCAGACACCATAAAACGGTTGGAGGAAAACATAGGCAGAACACTCTATGACATAAATCACAGCAAGATCCTTTTTGACCCACCTCCTTGAGAAATGGAAATAAAAACAAAAATAAACAATTGGGACCTAATGAAACTTAAAAGCTTTTGCACAGCAAAGGTAACCATGAACAAGACGAAAAGACAGCTCTCAGAATGGGAGAAAATGTTCGCAAATGAAGCAACTGACAAAGGATTAATCTCGAAAATTTACAAGCATCTCATGCAGCTCAATATCAAAAAAACAAACAACCCAATGCAAAAATGGGCAGAAGACCTAAACAGACATTTCTCCAAAGATATACAGATTGCCAACAAACATATGAGAGGATGCTCAACATCACTGATTATTAGAGAAATGCAAATCAAAACTACAATGTGGTAACACCTCACACCAGTCAGAATGGCCGTCATCAAAAAATCTACAAACAGTAAATACTGGAGCGGGTGTGCAGAAAAATCCTCTTGCACTTTTGGTGGGAATGTGAATTAATACAGCCACTATGTAGAACAGTATGGAGGTTCCTTAAAAAACTAAAAATAGAACCATACGACCCAGCAATCCCACTACTGGGCATATACCCGGAGAAAACTATAATTTAAAAACAGTCATGTACCACAATGTTCATTTTAGCTCCATTTACAATAGCCAGGACATGGAAGTAACCTAAGTGTCCATCGACAGATGAATGGATAAAGAAGAAGTGGCACATATATACAATGGAATATTACTCAGCCATAAAAAGAAATGAAATTGAGTTATTTGTAGTGAGGTGGATGGACCTAGAGTATGTCACACAGAGTGAAGTAAGTCAGAAAGAGAAAAACAATTACCATATGCTAACACATATATATGGGATCTGAAAAAGAAAAAAATTGGTTCTGAAGAACCTAGGGGCAGGACAGGAATGAAGACGCAGATGTCGAGAATGGACTTGCGGACATGGGGAGGGGGAATGGTAAACTGGGACGAAGTGAGAGGGTGGCATGGACATATATACACTACCAAATGTAAAACAGATATCTAGCGGGAAGCAGCCACGTAGCACAGGGAGATCAGCTTGGTGCTTTGGACCACCTAGAGGGGTGGGATAGGGAGGGTAGGAGGCAGATGCAACAGGCAGGAGATATGGGGATATATGTATATGTATAGCTGATTCACTTTGTTATAAAGCAGAAACTAACACACCATTGTAAAGCAATTATACTGCAATAAAGGTGTTTAAAAACGAAAAACAAAAATCAAAAACACAAAAAAAGAAAAAAAACTTTTGCTTACAAGTTGAGGGGCAGGTCCACGGCTATTGGCCCATTCAATAAAGAGTATTTCTCCCACTTCTTGATAGGTGTTTCAACTCAAATAATAAATTATTTATTTATTTTTTATTGGAGTATAGCTGACAATGTTGTGTTAGTTTCTGCTGTACAGCAAAGTGAATCAGTTATACTTATACATATATCCACTCTTTTTTAGATTCTTTTCCCATATAGGCCATTATACAGTATTGAGTAGAGTTCCCCATGCTATACAGTAGGTCCTTATTAGTTATCTATTTTATATAGAGTAGTGTGTATAACAAGTTATTTAGTCCACAGTAATTCCTAATGCACAAATATCCATTTGAATTAAACAGTCTTTCTTACTTTTTTCTCTCACTACAAAATTATAGAAAATGTTCTTTTTTTTCTGACTGCAAGCACTGCCTTTCAATATGAAACTTGTTTATGTGACTACCTGTGCCTCCTGGCAAGTCAAAATCACAGCATTTAAACATTGTTTCAGTTGAAAAAACAGTGTAATTTGGGAAATAACCATAATTTTACATATATAGGAGCTATTTTGACTGAGATAGCATTTTAACTGACATTAAACCACTGAGTAATTGTAGCTAGAAATAGAAGATTCCCCTGCTTGTCACATGAGAATACCCTTTGTTAGAAATAATTCATATGGATAATGTTCTAAAATTCAACTCTAATTATTCCAGAGTCCTCATTTTTTTTTTTTTCTTTTTTTTTTTTACAAAGACTTCCAACTCTGGATCATAAAAAGAAGAATCAATGATATTATTTTTGACACTATTATCATAATAATGCTGGTACTGTAAATGTAAAATAATGAGTCACATATTAAAGCTACTTTTCAGTAAATCAGAGATTCTATTGTGAAAAGAGGCCATTATAGCCTTTAAAATCATATAGTACAAAAGGGTCAAATCTCTTATCTTGAGAAGGTTTTCAATTTGAGAACTAGTTTCTACATTCTCAGTACTGAGTCTTCTTAATAGTGAAGTCTAATTTAAAATTTAAAAGAGATGGAGAAAGGAATGGAAATTCCCACTGATGACTCAGCTAAGTTTGGGTCTGCACTCTGCCTATGAATCTTCATTACCTCTCCTCTTCTTGATGTCTTAGTCTAGTCTGCCAATCATCTAGTGTGAAGAAATTTATGGCAAAACGCAAAATCTAAAAAGCTTAAAAAATGGAATATAACCCTCCATCCATCACCCCTTTTTAAGGCATGACATCTATCAAATTAACATTTTATCTTTTCATTTCAGATATTTCTTTTTGACAAACTGAATTTTAGTATGTGTAACATTTTTTAAGTTAAATATGACATTATGACCATATCCACAAAATATACAGAAAAGATGATTAATGATTTGTGGATGCATATGTAATCTGTTGTGTGTGTTTTTTTTTTTCAGCCTATACCAACGAGGGAGGAAGGTGTGATAACACTTTTGAATACAAGAAGTAGTCATCTGGCTCATCCCCACCCATAAGTGTGAGACCTCCAGCATCTTTAAGTTTCCTTTCGTTTTGGGAATAACTTGTCAAAGTTTTCCATGGACTCCTGTAGTTTTCAAAGCCAGTTCTCCAATTCTTGCATTTTTTTGCCTGATCCTAAGGCCTTCAGACCTAAAAGTCTGATAAATGTGCCTCCTCCACCCAGTAGCTGCTGCCAGGCTACTGTCTAGGTTGCTGTGCTAGACTGTCTCTCTGCTCTGAGGTCTGCTACTGCTGTTGGGTGGGCTTTGCCTTGTGTCTGCTAGTGCCTCTGTTTCACTGAATGCTCCAGTGCCCTGGGGTCTCCATAGAAGTGAGGAGAATACCTTATCCACTGTGTCATTCTCTGTTAACTGGTCGAAAAGCTTTGTTAACATGTGCTCTCGAATTCCTGCACAAATTTTGGGTAAAAATAGTTATTTTACTTGCTTGGTTCAGATTTCCTATTTGAAAAAATTCACTGGAGACTGAGTATGATGAAATACTAAAATTGTTCTTGGCCCCCGATAACGAGGACATTGCTATTGGGCTGAGTCTCCACATCCCTTATGAGTAATTTTTTCCCTGGAGGCAACTGAATGATTCTGTTCACCAATTCTGATGTGAGTGTGTGTGTGGGGGGGTTTTCCCATAACAACAAACAATTTTCAAACACCAGCTGGGTGTCCTGTAATTCAACTCAATTCTGACACTATCTACCTGGAGATAGCATCAGATTCCTCAGGTTAAGGGTTCAGTTTCTAAGACTGCCCTTGTGTCCCTTCAGATGCCAACTGCAAGTCCAGGTTGTCATCTGTGCTTCTGAATGACTGGCTATAGATTGGAGTTTCCAATAACACCCCTCCTTGGGTTTGATTAATTTTCTAGGGTAGCTTATAGAACTCAGAGAAATGGTTTACTTACTGGATCACCAGTTTATTATAAAAGATGTAACTCAGGGACAGCCAGATGGAAGAGGTGCACAGGGCAAGGTATGGGGAAAGGGCACGGAGATTCCATGTTCTTTGCACACCACTCTCCCCAAATCTGCACATGTTCACCAACCTGGAAGCCGTGTCCTTTTGGGTTTTTAAGGAGGCTTCATTACATAAGCATGACTGATTAAATCATTGGCCACTGGTGATTCATTCAAACTCCAGCTTCTCTACCCTCCACAGACGTCTGAGGGATGGGACTGAAAGTTCTAACCCTCCAAACACAAAGATGGTTTTCTTGGCAACCACCCTCCCATCCATAGGTGCAGTCCCAAAGTCACCTCATTAACAGAATAAAAGATACCTTTTTTGCTCTCATTAGTTAGGAAATTTCAAGAGTTCTAGCAGCTCTGTGCCAGACGAAGACCAAATATATATTTCTCATTATAAATCACAATAGCAACTTAGAAACTGAATGTACTAGATATCTTCCTCAGCTTATAATGGAGCTATGTCCTGGTAAACCCATCTTAAGTTGAAAATATTATAAGTCAAAAATGCTTTTAATACTGGTACAGCCACTATGGAAAACAATATGGAGGTTCCTTAAAAAACTAAAAATAGAAGTACGATATGATCCAGCAATCCCACTCCTGGGCATATATCTGGAGAAAACCATAATTCAAAAAGATACATGCATCCTATTGCTCATTGGAGCACAATTTACCATAGCCAAGACATGGAAGCAACCTAAATGTCCATCGACAGAGGAATGGACAAAGAAGATGTGATACATGTATCCAATGGAATATTAGCCATAAAAAAGAATAAAATAATGCCATTTGAAGCAACAAGGATGGACCTAGAGATTATCATACTAAGTGAAGTAAGTCATACAGAGAAAGACAAATATCATATGATATCACTTATACCTGAAATCTAAAAAAATGGTACAAATGAATTTATTTACAAAGCAGAAACATACTCACAGACTTTGAAAACAAATTTACGGTTACCAAAGGGGAAAGGTCAGGAGGAGTGATAAATTAGGAGTTTGGGATTAACATATACACACTACTATATATAAAATAGACAATCAACAAGGACCTACTGTATAGCACAAGGAACTCTACTCAATATTCTGTAATAACCTATGTGGGAAAAGAATCTGAAAAATAATGGATGTACATGTATGTATAACTGAATCACTTTGCTGTACACCTGAAACTAACACAACATTGTAAGTCAACTATACCCCAGTATAAAATAAAAATTAAAGAAAAGAATTCATTTAATGCACTTAACCTACTAAGCATCATAGCTTAGCCTAGTCCATCTTAAACATACTCAGAACACTTAACATTAGCCTACAGTTGGGCAAAATCATCTAACACAAATCCTATTTTGTATCGAAGTGTTGAATATCCCATGTAATTTATTGAATACAGTACTGAAAGTGAAAAACAGAATGGTTGTATGGGTACAGAATGGTTTTAAGTGTATCGGCTGTTTACCCTCATGAATGCATGGCTGACTGGGAGCTGTGGTTTGCTATTGCTGCCCAGCATCACGAGAGGGTATCACACTGCATATTGAGAGCCCAGGAAGATACAAAATTCAAAATTCCAAGTATGGTTTCTACCGAATGCATACTACTTACACCACCATAAAGCTGAAAAATTGGTAAGTTGAACCATTGTGTTGGGGACCATCTGTATAATCTTGCTGGCCTATTTCACCAGCTTTCCAGACTAGCAATAGAGTGCAGTGATTAAGAGCACTGACTCTGGAGCCAGACTTGTCAAGGTTTAAATACCAGTTCCATCACATGCTACTTGTATGATCTTGGGAAAGTCACTTAACCTCTTTGTAATCTCCAGGTTTTTCATCTGTAAAATAGGGTAGTTGTGAGGACAAAAATGACAACATACATAAAGCTTTTTGAATAGTGCCTGGCTATCGTATGCCCTATATAGGCTTTTGCTATTAAAATTATTAAAGTGGTATTATTTCAATACTCAATCGTAATACCACTTTAATAACTACTGAAGTATACCAGCTTCTACTGACCTGCTCCAGATCTGTCTGTTTATTTTTTTATCTCCTTCTCCACTTCTGAAACCTTTGATTCACCACAGTGTACTGTCATCATATTTCAATTACCTACCAAATGAAGGAGTTGGAATCCGTCCCATAGGGTGCCCTAAAATACAGGGTTTATTTCATGCTCTTTTAAAATCACATAAAAAATTACCCTGAGATACAAATGGCAAACATAAAGCCTTGTTTTCTGCTCCTGAAAATCCCCACCACTGTTAGAAGAAGGTAAGAGCCACAACCTTTTGGTACAGTATCCCAGTGGAAGTAGAAATGAATGGTCCATTTCAGCTCAATACTCATTCTGAAAACGATCCAGGTTACTGACTCAGTACCAAGGAAGTTCCTCTCAGTTACTTCAACTCAGTTACTAATGAACATCCTGATTGCCCTCAAAAGTAAATTGGCAGCTGTTTAGGTTCTACAAGAAACTTGTACCTTAGGCAATCCAACTATAGATTTCCGCCCTCAGTGTAGCTTCCAGATAGTCCCCCAAGGAGAGACTTAAGTAGAACATTTTGAATAAGAACTCTATCCCAGTAAATAAACAAACAAATAAGAACCAGTGCTCTGGATATGAGTTCTTTGAAGTTGGGGCAGAGGTGATTAGAAATGAGAGATCAGATATTTTTCCCTAAATCTGTGCTTAAGCCTTTGAGTATATGGTTGAATTAAAGAGTGTGCCATCTTTATTTTTTTCATCCAGGAAAGACACTATGGTTGAAGGCATTTCTGTCCTACCAAATCAAATACTGCCACGGTGGAATATTGATAGTACAGAAAAATTTTATGGTTTGGTGGGATCTCTTCATCCATAATGGGTTCAAAGTCATTTGGTTGATCTACAGTTAATGTCAGTGTTCACTCAATGTCTGTAAACACATACAATGTCCTAAGTATTATATATGATTTACAATATTCAAAACACATTAAAGTATAATTATAATTACTATAAGGATAAGTTAAAATGAGTTTCTACTAAGATACAAACAATAAAGAAGTAGAAGCACAGAATTATAAAGAAATATTAGTATATGAAAGGGGATAAGAGTATTAATAAAATATCACATGAAGACAGGGCTAGTTAAGAAGAATTTCTTATTTTTAAATAGGTGTTATCATTTTCAATGTATATTCCCCTAGATAGAGGTATTCAGAGGCCAGACTTCTATACATACCACAGGCCCAAAGCACACCAACTGAAAATACACTGAAACCTTTCTCCACA
Source organism: Lipotes vexillifer (assembly GCF_000442215.2). Classification (NCBI taxonomy): domain Eukaryota; kingdom Metazoa; phylum Chordata; class Mammalia; order Artiodactyla; family Lipotidae; genus Lipotes; species Lipotes vexillifer. Next base: position 4,355,897 of record NW_006775603.1, on the reverse strand, counting down.
TGGGGCAGTAACACATCTATGGGAAAAATCACACCTTCAAAACTACCTGAACAAAGAAGATCAGATGAACTTTTCTGAAGCAGTGGGTAGTGTAAAAAGGTGTAATGAAAATTGAACTTTTTACGGGGTATTTTATTGAAATGACAGCTAGAGTTAGTTGCTTCGCCTTTTCAGAGCTGTCCTTTTTGGTTTGGTAATTATGAATCAAATATAGGGAGGGACATGGACAACTGGAAGTGTGGAATGTAGTGAGCAGTGTGTGTGTGTGTGTGTGTGTGAAGGAGGGTGTATGAGTTGGTGGAAAGTGTGACGTGTATGCAGATGAGGCATTTAATTTTGTAATGAGCAAATCTGCTAAAAAAATCTCAATTTTCTGTTTATTGGTGATTTACCTTAAAATTTCCACTGCGTAATCTCTGCATATACTTTGTTTTATTTGATAAAGGTACTGCATGTTGATGAACAGACTAAATTAATTTTATTTATAACAGACAATCACTTGTAGCCAATGATTTTTCAAAAATAGTAACTGGGTTAATTAATACAAATAAATCACTTGATACATTTTAGGGGTTTTTCAAGTCCCCCAGTCTTCACAATTTATGGCACTTGTTATTTTTAATATCTCCATAGACTGTGGAATGTAATTAAGATTGAAAATATTTAGTTCTTCAATGGAAAATGAATTTAAATTTTTGCACGTAAACAGAATATATTTATCCCTCCGAACACATTAATTAGGAAGAGAAACACTTTACTAGAATGACTACTGACTGCAGTAAACCTTTTTTTCCCCCTCAGAGAGAAATGATTGCCATATAGAAATAATTATCCTTATTATTATAAAATAAAATAGATATGTTAACAAAATTGTTAATGCTTTAAATTTGTTGGATACAGTGAAGTTATGTAGCTATGTATTTAAAATATTATTATGATATATTATGTAAACTTTTTGAGTCATCATGACTTTTTTATTTTAAAATCTCAAGACTTATTTTAATATTCTACAGGGTATTTTCTTTTGCTTTATTATTATTATTATTTTTAATTGAAGTGTAGTTGATATACAATGTTGTGTTAGTTTTAGGTGTACAGCAAAGTGTTTCAGTTATATATAATATATATATTTTTTAGATTCTTTTCCCTTATGGGTTATTACACAATACTGAGTATATTTCCCTGTGCTATACAGTAGCTCCTTGTTGGTTATCTATTTTATATATAGTAGTGTGCATATGTTAATCCCAAACTTCCAATTTATCCCTCCCCACTTTTCTCCTTTGGTAACCATAAGTTTGTTTTCTGTATCTGTGGGTATTCTTTTAATAGAATACTTGTTTATGAATATTGAAATTATGCTAATAAACATATTCCTCAAATTAAAAAAAAATTCTGAATTCTATCAGTGTGTATTTTACTGTAATCTTTTCTGCATATAAATCTAGAGTTATGCTAATACTCAGATGATCCCTGAAGAATCAATAAATACCCAAAACTATTAATATTTGTAAAAAGTTCATGACAATGAATAGGTGAGATGATGAGAGAATTAGAAAAATTTAATCTGCCTAAAATTTTTTAAATGTGATTTTGACATTTAATTATAAGGATTCAAGCAGAATTAAAATAGCAATCCCTCATTTCAGGGCTTTAAATAACATTCAGATTAAACATAATTTCTTTAGAAGGAATTAGAGCTTATTTCTGGAAATAGAGTAAACAGACAATGACCTAGATCTTTTGGCTATTTTTTGGGGGTGGTTTATAATTTCTTATAATTTTGGGTTTCCAAACTGTGGGTCTGTTAGATGGACGTTTTCTACATCTACCATAATTTCTTGAATACTACTTAGAAAAATATGTTGAGGAATATATGAGCTGAGGTAAATTCATAAAGCTATATAAATGTCCTAAAGAAAAGAGCAATATAATAGCTTTTTCTGTTTTTCTCACCTTTGGCATTAGTTAAAATGCTTCAGATTTCTGTATTCTATTAATTCACTTTTGAAAAGATATTTGGTATACTAATTGGAGCACAGGCTCCGGACGCACAGGCTCAGCGGCCATGGCTCACGGGCCCAGCCGCTCCGCGGCATGTGGGATCTTCCCGGACCGGGGCACAAACCCGCGTCCCCTGCATCGGCAGGCGGACTCTCAACCACTGCGCCACCAGGGAAGCCTGTGGCTTATTTTTTATTTCAGTTTTTATGTGACTTGAAATTTAAGAATTTCTAAGGAGGCCCACCCCTAGATACTGGTGTTCTGTGCCTCTAAAATCGATTTCCATGGTTCTTCTTTAGTATGCAGTTCTGAAGTCTGGTTAAAGACAAAAAGTGAAGTAAAGTGTAGGCAAATAGGACACAGGTCTTTTGCTGGGTGACATGCTTAGTAGTTTATCAAGAACAGTAAAGCAGTAATGGGTCTGGAGTTCCAGTTAGTTCCTTATAGCTTTCATTAAATTTATTTTTGGTTGAAGCATGTATTTTTTAGTGTTCTTTGTTATTCAGTAGTAGATTTCATGCTAAAATTCAAAAGCAGCATCCATAACTAGAGCCTATTTGAATCCCTGATTACTGAAAAGAAGTATGTAATATCCACTTAATCTGCCGACACTGGGACAGTGAAATTTTCAATTGGTTCCTTATCTTCTTTAAAAAATATTTTGTTACATTTTTCTTCATGGGTTTTAAACTCTATATGCCTATTTTATAATCCTACATTTTCCTGGCCTTTTAAAGCATCCATTTATATGCATTTATTCTATTTTATTCTCTTGTATCTATTGTTTTATCAGGCAGTTTCAATATTCTGGTACTATATATGCTTTTCCCCTTACTCAGGCACTGTAGTCTATAATAATAGCAATCAAGGCCGTTCATTCTGACAAATGTGTGTCAGAAAAAGCCTGCTGTGACTTTGAAATATTGAAAGTGACTGATAACATAATGTGTGAAGCAGAATAAATGCATACAAATGGAAGTTTTAGCTGAACAGTCAAAGAATGAACTAAATACAGTGTCAGAAGCGGGCCCTGAAAGCTCTGGGTGCCAGTGGTTACAATGGCAAATTACTAAATGGACTTTGCAAAGTGTTTTATGAATAAAGCAGGGGCCAGAGCTTTATCATTTCTTTGTGCTTGGGTTTCCTCAGGAAGCACAATGAAGTGATGTTCCCTTGAAAACCTTCCGGTTTGGGAAGTCACACAGTGCTGAAGGAAAAGACAAAGCACTAAGGGGCAGCTGGGAAATATGATAAGAGAGAGGATGTGATCACTGAACACAGGATGGTTCAGGTTGGCTGCTGGACAGAGAGACATCTGTGCTACAATAAACCCACTTATTAAGGAACACCCAGGAAATAAAAGAAAAAGCCTTGACTGGCAATTTGCTAAAACCTGTCCTTATTTTTAAAAGCTTACTGACATTTAAAATGGAGTACTTTGAAGAAAGGGATAATAAAAATAAATCCTTCTAATATTTGAACATTGCAAAGATGGCAAATAAAGTTTTCACATGTGTTGAGACTCGCTGACTTTACATTATTTCTTGCTAACTCCTGTTTACCCTCGTGCAAAGCTCCTAATAAAATCAGAAACATCGATTTCATCTAGGTTCTGCAGGGACTGGACTCTCATCCAAGAGATAAGCCACATCCTTTTGCACTAAAAGTAGGCTGTTTAGAGAGAGCTTGACAAAGCAGTCAAATTGTGGGGGGAAAAAAAAAAAAACCCCAAGCCAGAAACCTCTCTCTCTTTTCCCCCATTTTCCCACCTCCCTCTTCTCTCTTCCCATCTACTTCTTTCTCTTTTAGCTGTAACTATATATTTAGAAAGTAGCTTATTCTTCCTCAAGGACGTCAAGGCTAGAGGTACACATTAAGAGGGTTCGTGAACATTCCTTTGGCAATTTTCACACATACAAGATAGAACACTTCTGGGCAGTGTTATAAATATAGGCATTATAGAATATGCCTCAATCCATGTTCTTTTTAGAAAAAGAAGTGTGAATGAATTTAGTGTTCTCAGACCTCAGAGTTCAAGAGTCCAAGCCTGAGATACACTGGTGTTGACAGGTGCCTTAGGAGATGTTGCCAAATATATTAACTCATAAAAATGGAATTTGTCTTCTCTGCCAGTATAAATGTGGCTACTTTGAGAAGACTTAACCACTGGGGTGGAAATGTGATAGTTGTGGAGGAGGCCCAGAGATTGTTCTAACACCTTTGTCCTCATCTTTTGTCCTATAGCTGTTTTTGTTTGTTTTGTTCCACTTTGTTCTTTCATGTCACAAAATTACTTTTTTCTCCATTTCAATGTATTTTAGGTCACTATCATCTCTCATTTGGATTACTGCAATAAATTTCATATTGGTCTCTCAGCTGCTAGAGTCTTGCTTCCAGACAATCAATAATCAACACAGCAGGTGGAGTACAGTTTATAAAATGTAAGATTTTTATACCTAATTTCACATAAAAAGCCTCTGATGGTGTCCTGTCACCCTCAGGATGGAGCCTGAACTCTTTGACCAGGCTTCTCAGGCCATGGTGGACGTGGCGGAGATTTGCCCCCCGTGACCCCCCGTGCACCTCGCTAGGCTCCTTTGCTGCCACTCCCTCAGTCACATTCAGTCCACAGGGTGCTTCTTGCTCCTGTTCCTTCTGTCGTTTAGTATGTACTTTATTTCAGCAACTGTATTAATCTGCTAGGGCTGCCATAACAAAGTACCAAAGACTGGGGGGCTTAAGCCACAGAAATTAATTTTCTTGTAATTCTGAAGACTAGAAGTCCTAGATCAAGGAGTCAGCAGGGTTGACTTCTTCTGAGGCCTCTCTCCTTGGCTGGTAGATGGCTTCTCTACTGTATATTCATATGGTCTTTCCTGTCTGTGTTTGAGTCCTAATCTCCTCTTCTTATGAAGTCACCAATCAGATTGGATTGCACTTGCCCTAGTGACTTCACTTAACCTTAATTACCTTATCTTCAAATGCAATCACATTCTGAGGTACTGGGGATGAGAACCGAAACAAAGGAATTTTGGGAAGACACAATTCAGCCCATAATATCAACCGACCTCAATTGCTCTTTAAATTGTTCAGCATCCGTTTCCCCTTCCTGATACATTTCACCAGAATTCTATATTTATTGCCTGTGTGCCCAGAACACAAATCACACTGAACAGAAAATATTCCTTTTACTTTTTTACCTTTCCTTCTAGAGAGTAAGCAGCTTGGAGGCTGGGACTATGTGTAGTTCACAGCTATAGATCCACTGCTTACCAGAGTGTCTGGCACACAGCAGGTGGTTGATAAACACTTGTTGAATGGGATGAAGCATTGCTAGCTTGTGTTTTTTTCTTCTCTTTTCAAATCAATTTACATTAACTTGAAACATATTAGGTATACTATATATGGCTAATTCCACTGATTTCAGCATGAATTTTCCTTTTAGGTTAACTTTAAAATTTTTATTGTATTTTATTTTATTTTTTGGGCCACACCGCATGGCTTGCAGGATCTTAGTTCCCAACCAGGGATCCAACCCAGGTCCTGGCAGTGAAAGCGCTGTGTCCTAACCACTGAACCGCCAGGGAATTCCTTAACATTTTTATTGCATTTTAAACTTATTTTTCATATTGGTCCTGTGGTGTGACTGTATCGAAATAGGCATACAATTGAGTTAATGCAAGGTCCCCCATTCCATGTTCTGCCTAACAGCAGTTGCATGGATTTCCAAAGTGTAAAAATACAGAAGAAAGGAAAGCTTAAGAATTCAAAACTGCTATTGACCAGGTGTTTCATTGTGGAGCCTCTCTGTTGTGTACAAAAAGTTCTTAGATTTAAAGTAGGACGCAGAATTCTGCATAAAACATCCCAAAGGAATTTTTTTTTTAAATGTAAGTAATGTGAAAGCAGTCAGGAGCATCAGCTTAGAAACGCCTGTGTTTCACATAGTACCGTGAAACAGTTCTGAGTTTTTAAAGCACTGAGTTGCTTTAAAAAGGAAATAAGACTGGAGGTTGTGTACAAGTTGCTTACATATTTATTATGGTTTTTTGGTCCCTCTTCCCCACCTTTGCTCCTCCCCAGTCATTTTGAGTAAGGGATATGCAATTCTGACTTTTAAATTTCAGAAAATAAATATTTAGGGGGTTTGACCAAGGTTGTTCAATTTTTATTTTAAGTGAGGACATTAAAAGATATCTGTGCTCATTTCCTAAATGACAGGACATTTAATTCTCCAAATATAAGTTGGATATAACCTCGGAACAAAAGACAGCCCTTTATACTGAATTCATTGAGTTAAGATTTGACTACATTGTCCACCCCCCCCTTTTTTTTTTTCACTTTACAATGGGCCAGTGAACATCTATTCAGAGCTGGTATCTGTTTGTGGAAAGGCACTGGAAGTTGACAAAAGAGACTGGATTTCACCTATGAGCAGGCCATTTAAACTGAGGCGGGGAGTAGAGTAGGAGTTAAAGA
>NW_006775603.1:4340709-4349404 GCF_000442215.2 Lipotes vexillifer | reverse complement strand
AAGAAGAGGTGAGAGCGGGAATGAAGGCCCTGAGGCAGAAGCAGGCACCAGGAACAGGCTTGTACCTTGGGATACAGGTACTGGGGAAGAAAGAGGTACAGGATGAGTTGGGAGAGGTGGGGAGAAGTTAGACAAGAAGAACGTTATGGGATCCTTTTTATCACTTCTGTTTCCTTTTTGTCTTCATAGTGCCTGATTCAAAGCTTACATATCTACTTTGCCTTCAGACATTTCAAAGTTTTGGAACTAGATGAGGATTTTAGGGGCAGAAGAAAGTACACAAGACTGATAGGGAAATCTGGAATTTTCTGTAACTCAAACTCTGCCAGGTTATAACTATATGACTAAGGTACATTAATCTCTCATCTCAGGGATTTTGTTTCCTCATGACCTGGATAAAGATGGTTGTGAAACAGATGACAAATTATGACTCTTAGTTTCAAGCGTCTATGGCTATGTGATTTTAGGTTAACAAGGGACCTGTGGACTTTATGATGTCATGCAGAGGGAAAACACTAGGAATATAGCCTTGAAGATATAGTAGGGAACTTGCTGTTTTCCTTCTATAAGCAAAAAAAAATCTATTTTATTAGTAAATTTTTCATCACCCTCAATGAAAACTGGATAAAATTTAGTGACTATAAGAGGCAAAGTTTCCACTTTCAAGAAGTTATTTTGCTAGCAAAAGAAAAGAAATAAGATATTGCAATATTTTATTGGGATAAAGATAACTGGGATAAAAATAATTATCTTTATTGGGATAAAGATAATTAGGAGGTAGGCTTAGGTGAAAATCTGGAAGACTTCTATCCAGTACACCAGTTAATATTATTTTGTTAAGTCTCTATAGGCAAAGCACTGTTCAAAACACTGGATCAAGTTACAGAGAAACCAGCTGATTAATAACAAAGATTCCAGAGAGACAAAAGGAACAACCACACAAGGATTTAAAAATAAAAAAATTGTGTGCTATGTATCCCCACCTGAGGTTCAACAAAGACCTGCTCTCTTGCCTTATTCCAGCTCTCATACTGTAAACAAGTGTTCTTTTTGCAGTACGTTTAGTGCTACTTTAAAAAAATTTTCTTCATTATCTTAATTGTGGTGATGGTTCCATAGGTGTATATGTCAAACCTAAACTGTATACTTTAAATATATACAGTTTTTATATTGTAAAAAAAAAAAATTGTGTGATATGATCAATATAGTGGTTACAAAAAGTGAGGCTGGCTGTTTAAGAAGAGCTCTTGGTTATTGAAGTGGAAGGAAATCAACAAGTGGAAGTGAGGAAGAAGTGCAAATAACTTTAACTGGTGAGCCCACTATGTAATTCAGGTTTATAGATTCAACACCGAAGTATTTTTCCTTTGTGCTCTCTACACCCTAGTTTCTTAATCTATAAAATAGGTACAATAATACTTCCCTCAGTGAGGTTTTACAAGAATCAAATGAGATAATATAGATTGTAAGTGATTTGTACATGATTGAAGATCAACAATTGGAAAAGGGGGAAGAGAGTCAAGAAGCAGGACAAAAGATGCAAGGGAGAGAATGAGAATAGTAAATAACAAGGCTGTCAGAGCCCGTGTATTAGAGCAGCAGGGCCCCAAGTGAGGACTCACTCTATGAAGCAGCAGCAAAAGCTTCTGCTGGAACTTGTTAGAAATGTAAATTATGCACACCTCCTGAGTCAGAAACTCTGGGTCTGGGGCCCAGAAATCTGTGTTTTATCAGGCCCACCAGGGGATCTGGATGCTTGCTGAAGTTTGAGAACCGCCGTTACAGAAAACCATGAACATGGTGCAGGCAGTCTAGAGCAGCAGTTCCTGTATTCATTCAAGAAACAGTTATCAAGCACCAACTCTGTTTCAGGACTGGTGTAGATTCTGAGGTTTTAGAGATGGCGTCATTTGCCATCATTACTCACTAGGCACTTTTCAAGTCACTTCTTTCCTAGTGCTAGTTTAAAAAAAATTTCTCCATTATCTTAACTGCGGTGATGGTTCCATAGGTGTATATGTCAAAACCTAAACTGTATACTTTAAATATATACAGTTTTTATATTGTAAAAAAAATTGTGTAATATGATCAATATAGCAGTTACAAAAAGTGATGTTGGCTGTTTAGGAAGAACTCTTGGTTGTTGAAGTGGAAGGAAATCAACAATCAATAACAACCCTCGGGGCTTGGATCTCTTTTAGCTGCACATATTCCGTCTTGATTTTTTTCCCCCTTGTTCCTTTGTATTGATAAATCCTAAATTTTCATCTCTCTTCTCCAGTTTATCCAATCTCCTTTCATACTTTCAACAGTTTTCAGGTAGAACTCTTGATGTCACTACAAATTCAACATGTGTAAAACAAATAGCCTACTCTTCCTTTCCATGGGGCTCCCCTTCCCATGCTCCTATTTACAGTTTTCCAATTGAGTCTATGGTATCACACCTCTTTCTGTTTAAGGGCATGACCTCCAGAACCAGGGTTCAAATCCCAGTTCAGCCATTTATTAACGACAACGTGAGCAGTTTACTTAATGTTTCTACGTGTCAGTTTCCTTGACTATACAAAGAGATGATAATAGCACCTATCTCTTGGGGTGTTGTGAAGATTAAACGAGTCAGTCTATAGGAAAGTTTTAGAAGAATGACCAGCACAAAACAGATGTGCAATAAATGATAGTATTATTATGGGTAGTATGGGTATTGATTCTTTCTCTTTTGTTCCTTATATTCTCCAGTATCTATTAATTCTTCTTTCAGATTTGCTGTAAGGGACATTAGAGTTGACTCTCCGGCATCCCTTCCACCCCATTAGATAGACAGTCTGAGCTATGAGTATATGTTCTCAAGGGGATCTGCTCACTCCAGGGGTAAAAATATGACCTAAGATGAACTAATTAAGCAGAAGGGACAGATTTATTTTCATGCTTGAGAGGAGAGATTGCTCTTTCTCTTCTTCTCAATGGAAACAGGGAAGCACATTGTCCCTATTGCTGCTGTAAGCCTCCTTCATCATGAGGCAGGTCAGCCTGAGGACAGTCTTATCTCACTCCACCAAGGATGGAGAGTGGAGAGGTGGAAAGAGCCTTGGTCCTTGAAAACGCTGCCCTCGTTGAACCTCCAAATCAACCACATTTGAAGACATCTACTGCTAGACGTCTTGCTATGTGAGATAAATTTCTTTGCTTAAGAAAATATAACTTGGAGTTTATATAAGTAAATCACTTTTCTATTGTTATTACTAGATTTTAGTATCTTTATAAAAGGTGACTATCTTTTTCTGCTTCTATTCTTTTCCCACCCATTTCAGTGGATATCACAAATCATTTAAACATCTTTTCTAATTACTACTGAAGTAATCTCTGAAATCATCAAACCCAAATGTAATTCAACCAGTGTATGTCTTTCATAACTAGCATCTTCTACCTGTCAAACTGGAATTCTTATCATTTTGTCTTCTTTCCTAAATTTCACAAAAACCTAAGTTCCAGTTTAATATCATCAAGCTTACCAAACCCAAGGCCAAAGTCTTAATTCTTCTGGTTTTTAACTTACTTTTGGTTCATGCTTGACCAAGTCAGTTAATGGTACCACTTATTTGTTCAGAAGAAAAAGTTATACTGATTCCTCCCTTTGCCTCCCCCATCACATTCATACCATTTGCCAGTCCTATGAGTCTTACAGCTACGAAAGGCGGGAACCTGTCACTCTTCCCCATCTCAGTTATACTACCCTAGACCAACCACCATCATCTGTCTCCTGTACTATCTTCACTAGTCCTTACTTACTTCCTACATTCACTTTTGCTCACTGCCTCTACTGGCCTCCCTCCCACCATATTTTTTTTCTTTATTTTAACAACTAGGGGTAATAAATACTCCTCTTTTAAAAATTCCAATGGCTTGCCTTTCTTATTTGGAAAACATTTGTAGTCTTTACTATGTTTTTTCAAGGTTCTATAATACAACTAGGCTCAACTAACTCTTCAATCTCCTTTCATACTATTCTCTTGTTTGTTCACTCTGAGCCACCCTGGACTCCTTGTCATTGTTTAAACATTCCAAGCTGGTTCTAACTTCAGAGCTTTTATATTTGTTGTTACCTACGCACAGAATACTCTTCCTACACACTTTACATTCAAGAACGTAATTAAACATTGCCTCCCTAGAAAGGTTTTCTGTGACCCATACTGATCCATCTTCATTACCTGTCTCAGTTATATTTTCTTTATTGCATGTTTTCCAATAAGAAATTATCCCATTTATTTGTTCTCTTATTATCGTATGTTTCCTCCTTCAACTCTCCAGAATAATGTAAGCTCCAGGAAAGCAAAACCTGTTAATCTTTTTCACTATTTTATCTCTAGAAAAACAAAATAGTATCAAGCACTAAGTAGCTGCTCAACAAATATTTGTTGGTTGAATGAATAAACGTGAATCCTATTCTCTAGTAAGTTGCTTGTGTTAGTAATTGCAAGTGAGAGTAGGACTATCTTCTCCCCCTGAAACATTATTAAGAAGCTGTTGAATATGTACTACATAACTATTTATTATGGAAAAATTTTTAAAAGGCATAAGCTAAGTTTTGCAATTTTTTTGCAAGCTAAGAACTTAGAACATATTTGAAAAAGTATGAACACAAGAAATGATTAATTAACAGAAAAGTGACATATGTGGTACAGAGAAGATAAAATATAGAAACACAATGAAGTGTTTGATTAGAGCTGAATTTGCTAGGAAGACTTATGCTGAGGATGGGTCAGGAGTCGGAAACCACAGAATACATAAGATTTGAGGAGGTTTGGAGAGAAAGGGATAATCGTGACACAGTGTGCTGAGATTCAATTAGGATAGTGACTGTGGAATGGAAAGGAGAAAAAAGCAAAAAAGGGACATTTGAAAGCAAGTTTTGGCCTCAACCTTTTTTTCCTTATCTCTATGTCCTTTCCATGGGCTATGTCTCTGGCTTTCATTATCTTAATGGAGAGTTTGTCCAAATCTATATCTATCCTTCCAGCCTCTCCCTCAAGCTCTCACCCCGCATTGTCATTTGTCTGTCAGAGTCTCTACATTTCCCTGTATGGATGCACCACTGTCCAGTGTCTCAAACTCAACATGTCTAGATCAAAATGAGCACTTCCACTCTCAAACCAGTTTTTGCTCCTGGCTTCTTTTCTGAGAATAACTTCCCCATCTCCAATCTGGGGCAAGGCTAAGGATTTAAAAATCATGTTTGGTTTCCCTTTCCTTCATCTCTGTGTCTAGCCAATGGCCAACATCACCCTTACAATAGCTCTCTGTTTCCTTCCATTTCTATTGTCTTTAGTTCGTGTCTTTTACTTTTCCTTAGTGATTCATTCACCCATTCATTCAACTAATATTTATCAAACATCTGCTATGTGGTAGGCTTTCTTGTAGATGCTTGGTATAAATCTCTGAATAAAGCAGACAAAAGCCCCTGCCTTCTTGGAGCTTATATTATAGACACAGTAATGGCTTCCTACTGGCATCCTCCTTTCTAGTTAATTCCTTTTTTATTTCATTGCGTACATTCTTTCTAGACTGATCAGAAAGCACACTTCTGATTCTGGTTAGTCTTTATACTGAGTTCTTCAATGACTCTCCATATCATAATCCACACAGCTTGCCCTGATATTCAGAGCCCCTGGGCTCTGCTCTGTCCTATCTCATCAGTCTTAATGAAGTACTCAGCAATGCTCTACTGAATATATTTTGGCTGGGAGGTAATCTGTTTGGCAAATTTCTGCAGCTGCTAAAAAACACAGAAGAGATTCATATTAGTAAAATTGGTGTTGATTAGCTCAAAGAATATGAGAGACTGCCCGGAAGGGTCATGCTGACTTTTATAGGGAGTGCTACATAGATCTTGGTTAATTAATAGAAAAGAAACAAAAAGTTGACTAAAATCATCAGAATAAAAATATTACTATAGAAAACATTATTTTGGAAAAAGACTGAAAACCTTATCGGAACAGAAATGCCACCACACTTTGTTTCAGGGTGCTGGCTCCTCCCATCATACCTCCCTGTCTTACCATGGAACATTGGTAAGAACATCATCAAGGCACAAGTTTTATATATACTTAGCCATAATTTAGTTCCAGAAATAGTACAGCCAGCCTTCTGTATTCTACACCCACGGAGTCAATGACCAAAGATGAAAAATATTTGGAAAAAAATTTTGGGAAGTTCCCCAAATCAAAACTTGAATTAGCTGTATGCCAGCAACTATTTACATAGCATTTACATTGTATTTACAACTATTTACATAGCATCTACATTGTATGAGGTATTATAAGTAATCCTGAGACGAGTTAAAGTCTGCAGAAAAAAAGAAAAAAAGAAAGTATATGGGAGGATGTGTGTAGGTTATTTGAAAATATTATGCCGTTTTACATAAGGGACTTGAGCATCCATGGATTTTGGTACCCGTGGGGGTCCTGGAACCAATCCCTTGTGGATACCGAGGCATGACTGTAGGTTCTGTTTCATCTTAGTAAGCATTCAACATGTGATTAGTCAATCTGGCCAATTATGAAGTTAGTTTTTTTGAGCTGCTTAAAGAACTATGAAATGAGATAGATAAAAGGCAATTATGGATTCGTCCCATTAAAAAGTCAGGATGAATGAAAACCTCCATGAAGGAAGAATTAAAGTTTTGGCCAAGTATAGTCTTAAGCTATTTGTAGCAAAACAAGATAAAAGGGAGGGAAAATAATTACAGTATCCTCCCACAGCTTGCAATTTTCAATACTTGTACTGTTTACTTCTGATCAGCTGATGCAAGGCAGCTTCAGTTGCAAATGGATCTGCCCCCTCAGCATAATGGGAGACTCTGCTGGCGTGCTGTTTACGATTCTGAAAGTTACCTGAATTTCAGGGGAACTAAAATGCCATTCAGTATCTTAATGTGAGAGAAGGCAGCTCCAGGAGCAGCATGAAGACACTTTGGATGCTTGCTACCCTGGTGCACACAGGGGTGCGTGTGTTTAGGGAAGTGGGAGTGGGAACTACGGCATTACGGTGTTTGACAGCATGAGTTCAAACCTGGCTCTGCAACTTATTAGCTTTATGTCCTTGGAAAACTGCTCAGCTTTTCTGTGACTCAGTTTCCTCATCTGTAAAAGGAAGTTAATCATGGTATTTACCTTTTATGGTTATTGGGAGGATTGAATGACTTAATATAGTTAAGGCACTTAGGTAGCACTTGGTTGGCTCATAGTAAGCCTTTAATGAATGTTAACTATTATCTTAGGCTATAGTATAGTTTCTCTGTAAGTTAAGGATAACATAATCCATAGCATTCTATCCGTCACTTGTGCTACTTTTTCTGCATGTCTATAAAGTAATGATAATTTAAAAAGCCGATGCAGGGGACACGGGTTCGTGCCCTGGTCCGGGTGGATCCCACGTGCTGCGCAGCGGCTGGGCCCGTGAGCCATGGCCGCTGAGCCTGTGCGTCCGGAGCCTGTGCTCCGCAACGGGAAAGGCCACAACAGTGAGAGGCCCGCGTACCGCAAAAAAATAAAAAAATTTAAAAAAAGGATATTGAAATTTTAAAACAGTAAAAAATGTCTTGGGGCTGAGTCTGATGTACTAGTTGTTAAATGTATTTACTAAGTAATATCCCTGGCTCCTTTATGTAAGATATAAACGTGCTTCTTAAAACATTTATTTTACTAGTAAATCTTAGAGCTGAAAATTTTTAACAAAGAGAAATGACAGAACAGGGTAGGATGGAACACTGGACTGGCAGCCTGGACTTGTCATCCCCAGGGCATGTCCTGACCAAGGGTTAGCCTGTGGGCAAGTCACCCAAATTCCCTTCCTGGTTTCACATATGCAAAATTAGGGAGTTCATCGAAATGCATGCCAGAGTCGCATTCATGTCTCATATTTTAAGGCTGTTTCTTCTATCAACATAGTTATCATGGGAGCTCATGTGCTTATTCTCATGTTGTTACTATGCTTACAGTATTTTAAGGGTCTATAAAAAAAGTAGCACATTTTTGATTATTCTCAATGATATCAAATTTTCCCTTTAAAAGGAGATTGAGGGCTTCCCTGGTGGCGCAGTGGTTGAGAGTCCGCCTGCTGATGCAGGGGACACGGGTTTGTGCCCTGGTCCGGGAAGATCCCACATGCCGCGGAGCGGCTGGGCCCGTGAGCCATGGCCGCTGAGCCTGCGCGTCTGGAGCCTGTGCTCCGCAACGGGAGAAGCCACAACAGTGAGAGGCCTGCATACCGCAAAAAAAATAATAAAAAAATAAAAATAAAAGGAGATTGAATTTTTAAAACAGTAAAAAATGTCTTGGGGCTGAGTCTGGTGAGTAAAATGGGTCGTTTGAATAGAAAAACTGTGATGTAAGTATAATGGAATGAGTGTTTTTGAGAGAGGCTTATAATTGACTCTGGAGGGTGTGTGTGTGTGTGTGTGTGTGCCTGAGTGTGTGTGCATGAACGTGTGCTTTGAAGTGCAATACACATTTATCGCTTTAAGTTCTGCAATGTTGCGTTATAAACTCAGCCTTTAGTCTCACCTAATTTATACCACTATAATAACTATGCTTTTTGAAAACAACTGCCTTTTTTTTTTTTTTTTTTTTTTTTTTTGCGGGCCTCTCACTGTTGTGGCCTCTCCCATTTGCGGAGCACAGGCTCCGGACGCGCAGGCCCA
>NW_006775603.1:4285031-4340662 GCF_000442215.2 Lipotes vexillifer | reverse complement strand
CCCGTGTCCCCTGCATCGGCAGGCGGACTCTCAACCACTGCGCCACCAGGGAAGCCCAACAACTGCCTTTTGAATGAAATGATACTCAGATCTAGAAACAGCACAAATCTTATTTTTAAAAAAGGCTAATCCAACTTGCTTCCTGAAAAGCAGCTTGGTCCAATGTCGCAGACTCATTATCCAGCTGAAATACTGCTTTGTGTCTTGCACTAGTCATCTATCTTCTCTGTACCTCAGTACTTTCCTCAAAAAAGTCTAATAAAGATTCTTGTTTATAAACGGTACTCTCTTGTACCTTGGATGAAGTGTTCCCCAAATGCTGTATGATGTAAGTACAAGGAAAACAGAATCACGTTAACACTTCAGAATCTACTCCATGAGATTGCACTACCTGATGGCTGAGTTTGTGTTCAGCAGTGAGAATGCTATATGCTTAAGGGTAATAAAGTCTTGTCATTTTCTTAAAATTTCGCTACTGCTTTGCAAGATTAATAAAACGAATCTCAAATCATATAGTAGCATATATGATAAATATTTTTGAAATATTCACATACTGGAAATATCATCAACGGTACTTATACCTCCATTTATTTAGACCAAATACTGCAATAAATGTAAATCACTTTGGTTCTCCACTGGAAGCAGCAGTCACGAGTGATTGGTAAACCCCACAGGATGTTAGTCATAAAAATAGCTCCATCAGGATTCAGGAAACAGAAAAAAGTGACAAAAAAGCTACCTCACTTTTTCTCTTTCACTGAAGTTCCCTAAATTCAGCATTCTAAATTTAAAACAAATGTTTTAAAGGGGGGGATTGCTTTGATATATGAATAGTACATTCTTTTCAGTGGTTTCCAGAGGCTATTCCTTGTTTAATATATGTATATTACATGAGAAAAGAAAATGATTTCCTTCATTTAAATGTTAAAATGTATATTATTGTCTTAAATAAAAATATATATATAAACATATATTAGTATTTTCTTCTACTATCTCCCTTTGAAAGTGAACCTTCAATGTTCCCTCTGGTTTTGCAGCTCCTCAAACATATTTTCTTACTTTATATAAACATGCGCATCTAAACTATCTATTTTTCTTTATCTAGAACAGAGAATGTGAATGTGATGAAATCAGGTGGTTTTAGCACTGAGTGTGTGTGTGAGTGCATGCGTGTGTGTAAGTGTTGGTATATACAGTTGACCCTTGAACAATGTGGGGTTAGCAGTGCTGACCTTCCTCATAGTAGCAAATTTGCATGTAACTTATGTTATAGGGGTATCCTAGGTTCCTCCTTATCTGAGGTTCCTCCATGTCTGCCATTCTGCATCCCTGGATTCAACCAACAGTGAATCATGTAGTAGTATAGTATATACTATTAAAAAAAAATCCGTGTATGAGTGGGCCTGAGCAGTTCACACCCATGTTGTTCAAGGGTAAACTGTATATATAATTAAAAAAATAATATCTGGTGTGTGAGAGAGAAGAACAATACTACTAGGGATATATTAACATGATTTGAGCAAATATAGAACAAAAATCTGTAAGCCAGAAGACTGTTTGACATATCAAAGTATCTACTAAGTAGTGGATTATCATGTTGTTGTTTTAAAATACCCATTACTTTTCTAGAAATAATTTTCCAGTTGGTTTTACTTAGAGGTGAAATAGAGCTTATGCAAAACTTGTAATAGATGAACAAGAAGGAAAAATAAGAGTTGGAAGGAGAAGAAAAGAGTGGGCTGTTTATGGCCACTTGGATCTGCACATCCTTCCCCCTTCAGATTCCTGGATTATATGTACTCCTCTGATTTCCACCAAGTCCTGTCCATCCCTCTTCAAACTGTACCTTTTTTCTAATCTTTTCTCCTTCTCATTGAGAATATTCTCACTGCCTAACAGCTGGAATACTACACCGCCTTGTAAATGGCCCTCCTCAGTTGAACTCTGTCTTCATCTAACCCAACACCTGGGACCCTTCAAATACTCCTTTCTCTAGATATTCTCCTCTTCAGAGCCCCACAAAGCTTGAGAGGACACAAGCTCTAAGCTGTGTTTGAGTCCTAGCTCTACTTGTCATTAATGTGTGACTTTGTAAGATACGTAACTCTGAGTCTCAGTATCCTCAAATTTATAAATGCAATTAATAAATGCCCAATTCACAGAGTTGTGGTGAGCATTATATGAAATACATCAAGTGTTTAGCATAGTATATACTTATTAGACAGCAGCTATCAACATTCTGGTGTATCACATTTAATTTTTGCTTCTCTACCTGTATTCACCTGCCAACATTCTCTCCAGTCAAGTTGTTCTTTCTCATTGTCCTTTCACTACACGATGACTGTTTTCGCTTATTATTTCATGTTTTTCTGAGTTTCACGTTTTTCTTACCTGTACCCATCCCCATATCCAAATGCTATTTTCCCTTGAAGTCTTCCAGCTCAAGCCTAATAAAATCTTTTCTATCCTACTCAGCAATGATTTCCTTTTCTCTAATTTTTTCAGCATTGTCTATATAATGCAGTTTAATGTATAAGTTCATATTACTTAATGTTGACATATGTATCTTGATAACGTCACTCCTGCTCTCAGAGTGGAGGGACTGTATATATTTTGTATGTCTAAAGAGAAAACAATTAATTTGTTCGTTTGACTTCTGGTTATATCCTTCCAGCCAACCAAGTGCAGAGCTTTAAGCCAGTTGGTGACTTATTTTGGAGCTGCTATAGGCAATCAGTGGAGGCTGCTTTTTTCTCATCCTGAAAAGGGAACAAAGTGCTTAGAAAGTTGGGAAATAAAAGGATTAGGGCTCTATGATTTTAAGTTAAAGAAATATTTTCTACCTTCCTTTTTGGAATGAAAGTATAAAAATTCTTACAGCTGTGAGTGGAAAGAAAGGTGGACATGTGATGTTTGTTTTCTCTTTCTTGTCAGTTTTACTAATCATTGTATGAAAAATTAGAGAAACCAAGATAAACAGAAAATTATTATGATAAGAGAAGATAGAAGACTTTTTAATATCAAGTAAGCACAAAGGATAAGTACTCAACGTATTTGATTATAAGTAAATAGGATCATCTTTGAGCACAAAGTTAGGTAGATCTTTTATTCATTCATCAAATATTTATTGAATGCTTACTCTATGCAGGCATGAGGTAGGCACTGGAAAAAGACTATATCCAAGTAGTTCAAAACTAAACAGGGCTTCCCACCCTCAGTTTCTGTGTCTATAAAATGAGGATAATAATAGTACTTACCTCATATAAGAACTCAGGGTCTGGTACACATTATACAGTATGTTTTATATTATTTTTATAAGCTTTTAAAAGAAAGATAAGGGAAGACAAGGTGCATGAACACCAAAAAACTAAACATAGAAGTAGAAAATTTCAAAAATTTCCAGTTTTATTGCTTTTTTGTGATTCTGAGCAAGTTATTTACCCCTTTGGACTAGTTACATCCCTGGTAAAAAAGGGAACTACTGTTCATTCCATTTCTAAAAATTCTGAAATTCTGTGATTAGGTTGAAATATTGTTTATGCATCTTTGCCACTCTCCATGAATTCAACAAAATCATTCTCCATGCAGTTTGAAATATGTCCTTGTTTTTGTGCCACTAGGTGGTTCTATTCCCAAAGTTTAGGGTTAGCAGCCAATAGGTGAAAAGGGACTCTTTTATTGATGAAGCATAAAATTAAACTCATGAGTTAGTTACTCCTTGACACCCACTAAGATTTGAGAACAGGGGTGAGCTTGTACTAACTGCTCAATAAATATTTTTTTGTTATCTTTTTAGCCTTATGAATAGTTAAGGTTCTAAGATCAACACTGGAACTAATTTTATTAACAGCATAACGATATCACTCTGAAAAATTCAGTTCTCTTCCATTCACAGATGTCTTTAATGTAACAACTTTTGATGATTTTATTATACTAAGAACTATTATGAGACAAAGGCCATAGAAAACATTTGAGGAACAAATAGTGTCAGAGAATTCATTGTAAACATTACCTACCACACTAGTACTCTGACCCATATATCTGATGAGATATATAAATTCTTTAATTTCTGCTACCAAATTATCTAGTATCTGTAGAGACCAACGAAACAAAATTCTTCTATCCAAATCTACAGTCATATACTGTAGCACTTATTGGTCCTTAAAAGTCACTCCTGTGCATGTCCACTCGCATACAATTGCACAAGTGAGCATATCACTACAGCCTACGCCTCTGATGCCTGACATGATGCTTGCAAAGCTCAGGACCATCCACTCAGTGTATGTACTTGTAGACTAATAACTCTAATAACTGTGCACTAATATGCAAGTGTGTAATAAACAAATAGACAACATTTCATATGATTGTTCTGGAGTCATTAAAACGTAAAGCATACAAGATATTGGGCAGATAGCAGATAATAAATGTAGTTACTATATCATTATATAATATTTATTACATATTAAAGTACTTTGATATGTAATATGTGTGGTATAGACACATAGTTACTTGAGATATAATTAGTATTTACTTATTAAAAATCACTCTGAATACTGTCATTTCACTGAACATAAATCACATGAGCAATCAGTGATCTAGTTTAACCAGTGGTCCAGGATAAGCTGTTGTAGTAAAGCTATTTATAATAATTTCTCAAGTATAATACAATGATTAAGTGTGATGGTCTCTATAACTTTTAAATTAGTTAATAAAAAGGAGTTCTTTTTTCCCTGATGGCTATAGAAAAAGGGAATGAATGCAGATATTTTCTGGGTTCAGGGAGAGAGTTTAGGTGATAGATTAACACTGCACATATGTATAGAGGGGGGCTGGCCAGATCGTGTTTCTTTCCTCTCTCTTCCTCCAGATGTGTCCAGGGGACTAGCATGCAGGGTGTCATTATTAAGGAACTCCACAAAGAAGGACAATTTAAACTGTCAACATCCATGATGCTAATCAAAGGAAAAATAATGCTCATTGCTTAATATTGTGTTTTAGTAGTTCAATGAAATATATTCACTCAGAATTAAAATCTCTGTAAGGTAAAACACCACATGGATAATATGAAATAGGACATTTGGTGTGACTGATTAAATACTTCTTTAATTGCTATTATGTTTGTGTACTGATTTTATTGGCTTCATTTTTTTTTGGCATAAAAGACCCAGAAATCAGGTCTGGAAACAAAAAATATCTGTAGTGAAGAAAAAGCCAATTAACCGCAACTAAGGAATAAACCATCCTTTTCCTGATGACCTGGTTCATGTTAAGGATCCATTAAACTTCTCTGCTGGTCTTTTACCATAAAATCCTGGCACTCCCCTCATTCCATTATGCTTTCCATCCTCTCTTCTAAATTCATAAAAACAATGGTGTGCCTCTTCTAACACGTAGAAGAACAATGGTGGTCCCTGGGACGAGAAGCTGCATAAAGACCTGCAGTTGACCACAACTCGCAGGAGAATTCAGCCAAATCACAGCCCTTATGTTCCATCAATGAGAAATACCTTTTTTTTTGATGTGGACCATTTTTAAAGTCTTTATTGAATTTCTTACAATATTGCTTCTGTTTTATGTTTTGGATTTTTGGCCGTGAGGCATGTGGGATCTTAGCTACCTGACCAGTGATCAAACCTGCACCCACTGCATTGGAAGGCGAAGTCTTAATCACTGGACCACCAGGGAAGTCCTGAGAAATAACGTTTGTAAAGTCACTGATTTGGGTTGTTTGCTACACAGAAAAGGTGACTAATGTAGGACCCTAGAGTTAATTTAATATCTTCATTTGCTGATAAAGAGAGAGGCCTAGGTTTTTAGTTAGCTAACAGAAGAGTTATAACATCAATTTGGACTACTCACTTGTTTTGTTAAACACAAAATGCCTGGCTTTTTGTTATCTTGAAATTTGGAGGAATACAACTCAAATAGTTTAAAATTTGGGGCCTTAGTACTACCTAGAGTACTACCCAGTACTGCTCTCTTTCATCTGGCTTTAGCTTTTAGAAAATAGGTACAAAAATAGCTAGCAACAAATCAAGTACATCAGTGGCAAATAGAACATACTTCTACCTGAAAGATATTTCTCTCTCTTAGGTCCAACCTTGCTTGGTAGTAGAGATAATAAAATGCAGTGATATTGTAAATTCCTTTCAGGCCCAAGTCTTTCATCTACATTATTAATATAAAATATACATTTAAAATTTTCTTTCTTAAACAACTTATAATAGAAAATTCTGATTTGAGGAAGAGTATAATTTCTTAGTAAACTGTCTCCTAAATTTCCATGACAAAGTTTCACGTATACTTTGACACCAATGACAGACTCTAAAATTTTTACTCTTTTCCTTTGCAAAACTGATATGGAAACATCCCTATCAGTATGTGCTTCAAAACTTTAACCTGGTCCTGAAGTTTATTTTATGCTTTGGTGTTTTTAGAAAGGAATTAATTTTGCTAACTCTATGACAGTTTTAGCCCCTAAAAATTCAGAGGCTAAACTCAATTAAGTTTTTACTTTATTTTGTATATCAGTTTTTTGAGAATAACCAGTTATATGCAGCAGTAACTTTTCCCTTTTTATGAGAAAAATAATACTTTAGTACATGCTTTAGGAAATGTCTTATTGAACAATCCCTTATAATTCCCTTTTGTTGTTGTTGTTTACTGTGGTGTTCCAAACAAAGAAAACAAAATGTAGTAAACTAAGTGGAGTAACCAAGTGGATTTTCCTTTTTCTATATTTCCTCTCTTCTTATTTGGACCACACACAAATCTTACCTTTGTGAAAAAACATCCCGGTAAGGACTGCCATGCTGCAATGCAATTCCATATCCTCGATCAGCAACAGTATTCCCAATGGTGTAAAAGGAGCAGTCTGGGTCATTGATAGCCACGTATTCCAATACAGCTGCATCCCATACAAAAGCATAATTTCCATATTTTACCTGTGCAAAAATGGAGAACAAAAGAAGAAAAGAGGATTTAAGGTTGGAATTTTAAGTCATATAGACAGGATAAAAAATGTTACATTGGTATATATTTAATTGTGCAAAAAATTAATAGGACATGTATTTCAAACTAAACACCTATTCTGCATGAGAATTTGGCTTCTGGTTAATTTACAGCTCTGTTCTCTTGGAAATGTAATAAAGTTGGAATGTAAAATGACGCCTGAGTAGTAAATGTCACCTGAACTGGGAGAACAGTAAATGCAGGAAAGGAAACCATGGCATTGAGCTTCTCTGAGTGCAGTAATTCTTATAGCTGGCCTTGTGTCTTTGGGGACCCTGGAAATTGTGCTTTTGGAGTTGTTACAAGAGATATTGACTTCTTTGGATTATTAGGCTTCCAAGCCAGATAGGCTTTTGCACCCACCCAATATGGGTATCATCTTCTTGCCTGTGATGTATATCCTAAATCAATTCTGCAAGTAAAACTCACACTGAAGAGAAATAACTAACACTGGCCTGCTGGCAAGATATATTTCTTGTTCTTCTAAGTTAATCTGTTGCCAAGTGTGACCTATGGTAATCTTGTAGCCAAACTTGGTGGGCATTGCGATAAGGAAAAAAATAATTATACAACCTTGTCTATCACCATGTAGGGAACATGACTTTATTCTGGGTTGTTTACAATATCTTTTAGTGATTATCTTTTTTTCCCTCAGTAACCTAAGTCAAACTTTTATCAAAAATAAATACTGATATTAATAAAGTTAATTTAGAAAATTATTACATATACAGAACTTAATGAATTCATAAAATAAACAGAACTAATAATTAAATCAAATATTCAGTTTGTTTATTTGCTTATTTATTTATTTGAGGGGAAAGTAATTTCTTGGTAAATCTGATTAGGGAAAAAGAAAAAATGTATAAGTACAGGTAGAGGGAATGATGTCAGCAAAATGGGTGAATAGGAGGTCCCGCACCTTCATAACCCCAGAGAAATGACAATTTGGCAGCCATCCACAGACAAAAGTGCCTTTGTGTGAGCCTTGGGACCCAGGCTGCAAAACTCTGGTGGAGTCTAAAACTGACAAAGAATGCTTTCAGAAGGTAGGCCTGTACCCCAGTGGCCAGTTGGCTAACTGTGGTCCTGGCTGCAGTCCTAGAAGCAGCCCTATGTCCCTGTGGACTCTGCTCTAGATATGTAAAGGTAACAGGTAAGGATGTCCATTCTCACCACTTCTATTCAATACAGTCCTGGAAGTTCTAGCCAGAGTAATTAGACAAGAAAAAAAATCCACATTTGAAAGGAAGAAGTGAAATTATCTCTATTTGCAGATGACATGATCATACGTGTAGAAAATCCTAAAGAGTATACAAAAAACTACTAAAACTAATAAACAAATTCAGTCAAGTTACAGGACACAAAATAAATATACAAAAATTATGGCATTTCTATACACACACAATGAACTATCTGAAAAGGAAATTAAGAAAATCTCATTTACAAAACAACAAAAAGAATAGAAGAAACTAAACCAAAGAGGTGAAAGATTTGTACAGTGAAAATTACAGTAATGAAGGGAATTAAAGAGGACACAGATAAATGGAAAAACATCTTATGTTCATGGATTGGAAAAATATTGTTAAAATATCCTGACTACCCAAAGTAATATACAGATTCAATAAAATCCGTATCAAAATTCCAATGGCATTCTTTACAGAAATAGAAAAAACAATCCTAAAATTCATATGTAACCACAAAAGACCCAAGATTACCAAAGCAATCTTGAGGAAGAATATCAAAGCTGGAGGCATCATGCCTCCTGATTTTAAAATATGTTGCAAAGCTATAGTAATTGAAACACTATGGTACTGGCATAAAAACAAACATATAGATCAAGGAAGCAAAACAGAGATCCCAGAAACAGATCCACACATATATGGTCAACTAATCTTCTGAAAGTATGCCAAGAACACATAATAGGGACAGGATAATCTCTTCAATAAATGAAGCTGGGAAAACTGGATATCCACACAGAGGAAATGAACTTGGACTCCTATCTCACAACATATACAAAAATCAACTCAAAATGGATTAAAGACTTAAGCATAGGACCTGAAACTGTAAAATTCCTAGGAGAAAACACAGGGTAAAAGCATCTTGACATTTGTCTGGATAATGATTTTTGGATATGACATGATCAAAAACATAGGAAACGAAAGCAAAAACAGACAAATGAGCTATCAAACTAAAAAGCTTCTGCACAGCAAATGAAATCATCAACAGAGTGAAAAGGCAGGCTATAGAATAGTAAAAAAATATTTGCAAACTATATATCTGATAAGAGGTTAATGTCAAAAAAAAAATATAGGGAACTCCTACAACTCCATAGCAAAAACATAAAACTTGATTAAAAAATGGGAAAAGGACATTTCTCAAAAGAAGACATACAAAAGGCCAAAAGATACATGAAAAGGTGCTCAATATTACTAATCATCAGGGAAATGCAAATCAAAACCACAATGAGATATCATCTCAAACTTGTTAGAATGGCTATTATCGAAAAGACATGAAATAACAAGACTAAGCGAGGAGATGGAGAAAAGGGAATCCTTGTACCCTGTTGTTGGGGTGTAAATTGTTACAGCTAGTAGGGAGGCTCCTCAAAAAAAAAAAAAAAAACAGAACTACCATATGGTCGGGTATATATCCAAAAGAAATGAAATCAGGATCTCAAAGATATTTATGCACTCCCAGGGTCATCACAGCATTATTCATAATAGCCAAGATACAGAAACAACTTAAATGTTCAGCAACAGATGAATGGGTAAAGAAAATGGATAAATAATAATGAATATACAATGGAATGTTATTCATCTTTCAACAAGAAGGAAATTCTGCCATTTGCAACAACATGGATGAACCCAGAGGACATTATGCTAAGTGAAATAAACCAGACACAGAAAGACAAACACTACATGATCCCACTTACATGTGGAATCTAAAATAGTCAAGACTCACAGAAGCACAGAGTAGAATGGTGGTTGACAGGGGCTGGTAGGTGGGAGAAATGGGGAGATGGGGGTCAAAGGATACAAAATCTCAGTTATGCAAGATGAATACATTCTGGAGATTTAACATACAGCATGGTGAGTAGAGTTAACAATACATGGTATTACATATCTGAAATTTGCTAAGAGGGTAGATCTTAAGTGTCCTTATTACAAGAAACCATAACTATGTGAGATGATGGATATGTTGATCAGCCTCATTGTGGTGATCATTTCACAATGTATACTTAGATCAAAACATCAAGCTGTGTACCTCAAATATATATAATTTTTTGGGCAGTTGTACATCAATAAAGTTAAAAATACACATAGTTAGAAACTGGAAATGAAATAAAATATTCAGAAAGATGTTTAAAAATAATTGTATGCATGATTCTATAGGAATAAATTTAAAATATCAATAATGTTGATAATATCCTGAAAAAAGAGAAATCGCCAAATTTTCTCAAGTAGAAGTAAAAATGTCTCTAGCACATAAGAAAGAGCTAAATTAACCTTGATACTAAAATATGAGAAACCTCCAAAAATCTCAGTCGTGTTCTCCCCAAAATATCAGCAAACTGATTTTCATGGTATAGTAGAAGAAAAATGTAGCATTATTAAACAAAAACTATCAACACTGCTTCAGTATTAGGAAAGTTATTGGGATAATATATATTATAAACGAGGCTTTATAAAATTTTTAAATGATCTTTCAAGAGACACCAAAAAGATATTTGACAAAACTGAAAACCATTACTTATCTCCTATCTATCTATCTATCTATCTACCAATGCACAAATAAAAAGTTTCTTCTTTAATGATGTAAAGAATAGAATAACTACCTCAAACAAGCAGCACATCTTTTGGAAACTGAAACTCTAATGGCATTACCATCAAAGCCAAGAAAATGGTGCCTACTATACCCCCCCAAACTTAACATGATTGTGATCATTTTAGCCTATGCAATAAAGCAGGAAACAAATTCTGATTTCAAGCTATTGGGACAAAATTATCATTATTTGATGACATACTTATGAAGTCCACAAGAATCAATGGAAAAAATAATAGAAAATGGAGATGTGGTACATATATACAGTGTAATATTACTCAGCCATGAAAAGGAACAAAATTGGGTAATTTGTAGAGATGTGGTTGGACCTAGAGTCTGTCATACAGAGTGAAGTAAGTCAGAAAGAGAAAAACAAATATCGTATATTAACACATGTGCGTGGAATCTAGAAAAATGGTACAGATGAACCTATTTTCAGGGCAGGAATAGAGATGCAGATGTAGGAAATGGACGTATGGACACGTGGGGGGTGTGGGGGGTGGGATGAATTGGGAGATTGGGATTGACGTATGTGCATTGCTATGTGTAAAACAAATAGCTAGTGGGAACCTGCTGTATAGTGCAGGGAGCTCAGCTCGGTGCTCTGTGGTGACCTAGATGGATGGGATGGGTGGGGGTGGGAGGGAGATCCAAGAGGGAGGGGATATATATATACATATAGCTGATTCACCTCATTGTACAGCAGAAACTAACACAACATTGTAAAGCAACTATACCCCAATTAAAAAGAAAAGAAAAGAAAAGAAAGATTTCAACATATAGATTGGTTATAAATAGATATATGAAAATCAACCGCATTTCTATTAACACATCAATAAGAGATAATATATAATTTGACTAAAAATATCCATTTACATTAAATACAAATATCTAGGAATAAATGTAACCATAAATGAATAGGATTGTATATAGACATCTTCAACACTTGACTGAAGAAGACTTGAACTCATTTCTAGATAAGATGTAACATATTCCTAAAAGAATAGATGCACAATCCTAAAAGAAATGTCAATTTTCCTCATGTTATTTGATACTTAATGCAATCTAAGCAAAATGTCCAAAGAGTGTCTTAGGACTTATTAAGATCTTTGCATATTTACTTAGAAGAAAATAGATGAGAAAAGCAAAAAATTTTGAAAATAAAAAATGACTGGAGACTTAGAATACTAAACAGTGAAACATGCTACAAAGCTTAAAAATAAAATAGCACAGAACTTCTTTGAGAATAGAAAATTGGCAGAATAGACATAAAAGCTTACAGAACTGATAAAAGCATACAAATGTCATATACAGACTGTATTACAAAGACCGCAATCCAAAACAGTGTGGCAAATAAGAAATATTTTTAAAAAGATAGTGATTATTTTAAAAGGTCAATATCAAGGCACTATGTCACATCATATACAAAATAAATTCCTATAGTGTAAAACATTAATTATAATGGACAGAGAACCCAAATTTAAAAAATCCACAAAACTGGAAGAACATGTAAGACGACTGTATTTTCTGATATTGGAAAAAGAATAGGATATCTAAACATAAATGTAGAGAAAGAAAATATAAATAAATATTTGATACATTTAACTCAGCCCTCTGTATCCATGGGTTTTGCATCCATGGATTCACCCAACTACAGACAGAAAATATTCAAAAAGTAAAATTCCAGAAAGTTCCAAAAAGATTTATCCCAGATTAAGTTGGAGGTTGAATTTGCTGTATGCCTGCAACTATTTACATAGCATTTACATTGTATTTGCAACTATTTACATCACATTTATATTGTATTAGGTATGATAAGTAATCTAGAGATGACAAAGTACGTGGGAGGATGTGTGTAGGTTATATGCAAATACTATATCATTTTATATAAGGGACTTGAGCATCCCTGGATTTTGGGGGTCCTGGAACTAATCCCCTGCAAATACTGAAGGACAACTATACTGCCTTTTTAATATATTTGCTTAGACCAGGCCAATATCAGATACTCGATAAAAAGTTTTGCATGAAATACGGTCTACAACCTTCAGACCAGTTTACTGTGCTCAATGGATATTTATCTTTGTTGGGAGTGAACCCCAACCAAACCATGGGATCTTGAAACAGATAAAAGAAATCATTTAATGCAACTATTCATGGAGTGTCTACCGTATCCTAGGCACTCTGTTAGGTACTATGGGTCAGTGTTTCTCAAAATGTGATGCTATTAGAATTAGAATTACCAGGGGATTTTTGTGGTAAAAAAATGTAAACTCCAGACCCAACCCCAAACTTATTGCATTGGGATGTTTGGTGTTTGAGGCCTGGGAATATGCATTTTAACAATCTTGAAAGTTGACAATCATATGAACACTGATTTTTAAATAAAATGTTTTTGATTAAAAATAATATAATGAGGGAAAATTTTAAACATGAGGCTTGATATAATTATAAAAACTGACATATTCTGGGAATGTTTGTGTGGGAGGGGTAAAATACTTGGTTAAGCTTCCTCTACATTGATTACTCATATCTGCATAGTCATCCCACAGTCCTTGCTCTCTCTGATCTTTTGCACTAATCACTGTAGGGAAGGAGTTCTTAGCTGAGTGAGACCTCTGTACTGAAAGACAGATTAAGAAGAGAAGAACAAACAGAAGTTTATCAACATATGTGCCTCCTATATACAAGGGAGATGTCCAGGAAAAACTGAGTAATTCAAAGAAGTGAGTTAGAATTCAGGATTAAATACCACCTAAATAGGGAATGGGAGGGGGGATATAGGCCATTTAGGAGAGAGTGAATGATTTTTAGCAAAGATGAATGGCCTTTAGAAGAATAGAAGGGTGGTATGATAGTTTGTGACAAAAGCTTGTCTGGGTGTGGTGTTGACTTCTAGTCTCTTCTGTGATGAGTCAATATTCCCTGGTTGACGAAACTCCTGAGCAGAAAATTTATGACAATTGAGTTCCTTTTCGAGGACTTATCTTTAGGCAAATAAATGGAGTTCAGGGAAAGCCTATCCCTGCATTTGCTGTTTTTCAAGTGTCTGCAGCTCAAAATAATATATCAATGTTGCATATTTTGGGGTGGCATATTCTGCTACCCCTCAACACCAACTTTCATACCTTCTATTTTAGCTTTCTGGGTCTACACCTACAGTAACAGAGAGATAGGAGTGACCTTGAAGCCTCCTCTAGCACCTACTTTGATTTTTGCTATTTTCTTCTGTTTCAAACAGCCACTCTGGCCTCCTGGATCCCCTTGCAGCTTCTTTACAACCATCCGGGGACCTCCCCAGTTAGAGACATGTTGCTTTGCTATTATAAAAGTGTTCTAGCATTGTTGTTAACGCTTTGTGAACTGCAGACAACTTTATGTATGGTAACATTATCATTGCCGTTATATACATGCGTCTAGTAATTCTAAGGTTACAAAGCATTATGAATGCTTTTAAGAAAAGAGAACCATTAAAATAGTATGATTGAAGAACTACAGTCCTGCAGCCTATGGAATGAAAACCACACTCACAGAAAGACAGACAAAATGAAAAGGCAGAGGACTATGTACCAAATGAAAGAACAAGATAAAACCCCAGTAAAACAACTAAACGAAGTGGAGACAGGCAACCATCAAGAAAAAGAATTCAGAATAATGATAGTGAAGATGATCCAGGACCTCAGAAAAAGAATTGAGTCAAAGATCAAGAAGATGCAAGAAATGTTTAACAAAGACCTAGAAGAATTAACAAAGAGAGAAACAGAGATGAATAATACAATAACTGAAATGAGAAATACACTAGAAGGAATCAATAGCAGAATAACTGAGGCAGAAGAACGGATAAGTGAACTGGAAGACAGAATGGTGGAATTCACTGTCGTGGAAGAGAGTAAAGAAAAAAGAATGAAAAGCAATGAAGACAGTCTAAGAGACCTCTGTGGCAACAATAAACACACCAACATTCGCATTATAGGGGTCCCAAAAGGAGAAGAGAGAAAGAAAGGACACAAGAAAATATTTGAAGAGATTATAGTCAAAAACTTCCCTAACATGGGCAAGGACATAGCCACCCAAGTCCAGGAGCACAGAGAGTCCCTGGCAGGATAACCCCAAGGAGAAATACACAGAGACACATAGTAATCAAATTGACAAAAATTAAAGACAAAGAAAAACTATTACAAGCAACAAGGGAAAAATGACAACATATAAGGGAACTCCCATAAGGTTAACAGCTGATTTCTCAGCAGAAACTCTACAAGCCAGAAGGGAGTGGCATGAAACATTTAAAGTGATGGAAGGGAATAACCTACAACCAAGATTACTCTACCCAGTAAGGATCTCATTCAGATTCGAGAGAGAAATCAAAGGCTTTTCAGACAAGGAAAAGCTAAGAGAATTCAGCACCACCAAACCAGCTCTACAACAAATGCTAAAGGAACTTCTCTAACTTGGAAACACAAGAGACAAAAAGGACCTACAAAAACAAACCAGAACAATTAAGAAAATGGTAATAGGAACATACATATTGATAATTCGATAATTACCTTAAATGTGAATGGATTAAGTGCTCTAACCAAGAGACACAGGCTCACTGAATGGATAAAAAAACAAGACCCATATATATGCTGTCGACAAGACACCCACTTCAGACCTAGGGACACATACAGACTGAAAGTGAGGGGATGGAAAAAGATATTCCATGCAAATGGAAATCAAAAGAAAGCTGGAGTAGCAATACTCATATCAGACAAAATGGACTTTAAAATAAAGAATGTTACAAGACACAAGGAAGGATGCAACATAATGATCAAGGGATCAAACCAAGAAGAAGACATAACAATTATAAACACATATGCACACAACATAGGAGTACCTCAATACATAAGGCAACTGCTAACAGCTATAAAAGAGGAAATCGACAGTAACACAATCATAGTGGGGGACTTTAACACCTCACTTACACCAATGGACAGATCATCCAGACAGAAAATTAAGAAGGAAACACAAGCTTTAAATGACACAACAGACCAGAGAGATTTAATTGATATTTATAGGACATTCCATCCGAAAAGAGCAGATTACACTTTCTTCTCAAGTGCAAACGGAACATTCTCCAGGAGAGATCACATCTTGGGTCACAATGCAAGCCTTGGTAAACTTGAGAAAACTGAAATCATATCAAGCATCTTTTCCAACCACAACACTATGAGATTAGAAATGAATTACAGGGAAAAAACATAAAAAACACAAACACATGGAGGCTAAACAATACATTACTAAATAACCAGGAGATCAGTGAAGAAATAAAAGAGGAAATCAAAAAATACCTAGAGACAAATGACAACAAAAACACGATGATCCAAAACCTATGGAATGCAGCAAAAGCAGTTCTAAGATGGAAGTTAATAGCAATACAATCTTACCTCAAGAAACTAAAAAAATCTCAAAGAAACAATCTAATGCTACACCTAAAGGAAATAGAGAAAGAAGAAAAAAAAGAACCCAAAGTTAGCAGAATGAAAGAAATCATAAGGTCAGAGCAGAAATAAATGAAATAGAAACAAAGAAAACAGTAGCAAAGATCAATAAAACTAAAAGCTGGTTCTTTGAGAAGATAAACAAAATTGATAAACTTTTAGCCAGACTTATTAAGAAAAAGAGGGAGAGGACTCAAATCAATAAAATTAGAAATGTAAAAGGAGAAGTTACAACACACACCACAGAGCATCATAAGAGACTACTACAGGCAACTCTATGCCGAAGAAATGGACAAATTCTTAGAAAGGCATAACCTTCCAAGACTGAACCAGGAAGAAATGAAAAATATGAACAGACCAATCACAAGTAATGAAATTGAAACTGTGATTAAAAATCTTCCAACAAAGTCCAGGAGCAGATGGTTTCACAGGTGAATTCTATCAAACATTTAGAGAAGAGCTAACACCCATCTTTCTCAAACGCTTCCAAAAAACTGCAGAGGAAGGAACACTCCCAAACTCATTCTACAAGGCCACCATCACCCTGATACCAAAACCAGACAGAGATACTACAAAAAAAGAAAATTACAGACCAATATCACTGATGAATATAGATGCAAAAATCCTCAACAAAATACTAGCAAACAGAATCCAAAAGCACATTAAAAGGATCATACACCATGATCAAGTGGGATTTATCCCAGGTATGCAAGGATTCTTCGATATATGCAAATGAATCAATGTGAAACACCACATTAACCAGTTAAAGGAGAAAAACCATATGATCATCCAATAGATACAGAAAAAGCTTTTGACAAAATTCAACACCCAGTTATGATAAAAAGTCTCCAGAAAGTGGGCATAGAGGGAACCTACCTCAACATAATAAAGGCCATATATGACAAACCCACAGCAAACATTATTCCCAATGGTGAAGAAATGAAAGCATTTCCTGTAAGATCAGGAACAAGACAATAATGTCCACACTCACCAATATTATTCAACATAGTTTTGGAAGTCCTAGCCATGGCAATCAGAGAAGAAAAAGAAATGAAAGGAATACAAATTGGAAAAGAAGTAAAAGCGTCACTGTTTGCAGATGACATGACAGTATCCATAGATAACCCTAAAGATGCCACGAGAAAACTACTAGAGCTAACCAATGAATTGGGTAAAGTAGCAGGATACAAAACTAATGCAGAGAAATTTCTTGCATTCCTATACACTAACAATGAACAATCTGAAAGAGAAATTAAGGAATCACTCCCATTTACCACTGCAACTAAAATAATAAAATACCTAGGAACAAACCTACCGAAGGAGGTAAAAGACCTGTATGTAAAAACTGTAACACCCTGATGAAAGAAATCAAAGATGACACAAATGACACAAATAGATGGAGAGATATACCATGTTCTTGGATTGGAAGAATCAATATTATGAAAATGACAATACTACCCAAGCAAGCTGCAATCCTTATCAAATTACCAATGGCATTTTTTAAAGAACTAGACAAAAAAATCTTAAAATTTGTATGGAGACACAAAAGACCCTGAATAGCCAAAGCTATCTTGAGGGAAAAAAACGAGCTGGAGGAATCAGACTTCCTGGCTTCAGACTATACTACAAAGCTACAGTAATCAAGACAATATGGTTCCAGCAGAAAAACAGAAGTATAGATCAATGGAACAGGAGAGAAACCCCAGAGATAAACTCACGCAACTATGGTCAACTAATCTATGACAAAGGAAGCAATGATATACAATGGAGAAAAGACAGTCTCTTCAATAAGTGGTGCTCGGAAAACTGGACAGCTACATGTAAAAGAATGAAATTAGAACACTCCCTAACACCATACACAAAAATAAACTCAAAATGGATTAAAGACATAAATGTAAGACTGGACACTATAAACCTCTTAGAGGAAAACATAGGAAGAACACTCTGTGACATAAATCACAGCAAGAGTCTTTTTTAACCCACCTCCTAGAGTAATGGAAATAAAAACAAAAATAAATAAATGGGACCTAATGAAACTTAAAAGCTTTTGCACAGCAGAGGAAACTATAAACAGGACGATAAGACAACCTTCAGAATGGGAGAAGGTATTTGCAAACGAATCAACAGACAAAGGATTAATCTCCAGAATATATAAAAGGCTCATGCAGCTAAATATTAAAAACAACAAACAACCCAATTAAAAGATAGGCAGAAGACCTAAATAGACATTTCTCCAAAGAAGATATACAGATTGCCAACAAACACATGGAAAGCTGCTCAACATCACTAATTATTAGAGAAATACAAATCAAAACTACAATGAGGTAACACCTCACACCGGTTAGAATGGGCATTATCAGAAAATCTACAAACAACAAATGCTGGAGAGGGTGTGGAGAAAAGGGGACCCTCTTGCACTACTGGTGGGAATGTAAATTGATACAGCCACTATGGAGAACAGTATGGAGGTCCCTTAAAAAACTAAAAATAGAATTACCATATGACCCAGCAATCCCACTACTGGGCATATACCCAGAGAAAACCATAATTTAAAAAGACACTTGCACCCCAAAGTTCATTGCAGCACTCTTTACAATAGCTAGGACATGGAACCAATCTAAATGCCCATCAACAGATGAATGCATAAAGAAGATGTGGAACATATATACAATGGAATATTACTCAGCCATAAAAAGGAATGAAATTGTGTCATTTGTAGAGACGTTGATGGACCTAGAGACTGTCATACAGAGTGAAGTAAGTCAGAAAGAGAACAGCAAATATCATATACTAACGGATACATGTGGAATCTAGAAAAATGGTACAGATGAACTGGTTTGCAAGGCAGAAATAGAGACACAGATGTAGAGAACAAACGTATGGACAGCAAGGGGGGGAAGTGGGGTGGGGTGGTAGTGGTGGTGGTGGGATGAATTGGGAGACTGGGATTGACATGTATACTCTAACAGGTATAAAATAGATAATAAAAACCTGCTGTATAAAAAAAAAAGACTGCAGAAAAAAAAAAAAACCCAAAACAGTATGATTATCATCTGCAGCAAGGCCCATGAAATGTTGCACAGTAACCCAAACTATATTAGTTTTTCAAAATACCCCTGGCCTTTTTCATCTACTAAAACATACAATCACTGTCCTTTGGATGTTTTTTAAACAATAAATTAAAACTATCTAGAATATACTCATCAACAAAACCTAAAATCACTTTCAACAGAATAATAATTGAAGGTTTGGCCTGGGAAATTTTCAGTCCATCTGAATAGCTGATGGACGTTACTTAAAATTTTTCAACTAGTCTTTGTTGTTGAGGTCATGTTTGGATAAGCAGTTGAACTGTGGGTCATCAATTTATTTACCAGTGAATTCCATGCCAGCAGAGTAATTCATACAGGTCAAACAGAGGGCAAAAGTGTATCTGGGAGCTCCATGTCATCAACATATTCCAGGCCTTGTTTGTAAGGAAGGAAAGGAATCCATAATGGCATCTACCTCCAATATTATTAATTCCTGGTCCCCAGAATGCTGTGGTGATTGACAGACAGACCATGGTAGCTACTGATGCTCAAAACTTCTGTCCTCATAATAGTGCCAAGATGCCAATAGCCTGTGGTGGATTACTCACTACCAAGATCATGCCAGGAGCTAGGTTTTGTTCCATTTCTACAATATTTCTGCAGAAATCTTTCTTTGAATTTCACTTTACTAATAATCACTGTGCATTAATTTTAAGATACTAAAGGGATCTGTAAGGTATATAAAGGTAAGATTTTGGTCCCTGCTCTCAAGCTGTTTACAACTCAGTAATGGAGATAAATCAAGCACTAAATTGCTGTAACACAATGTATTTTATGGTAAGTACCATGAAAGAAGCTTGAAGTGTTAAAGTTGTTTCAAGAAAGGGGAACTTAATTTTCATTGGTGGGGTGGGGGGGAATCAGGACAGCCTGCTCAAATATTCTGGTAACTGAAATAGTTGTACAAGAAAACCCCAAATATTTATTTAAGTTCCTTATCTTTGATGCCTAACTGATTGAATAGAGATACCCTTTGGTGACCATTTCTTGTTCATGCACAATCTTTTTTTTAACGTCTTTATGGAGCATAATTGCTTTACATTGTTGTGTTAGTTGGTGCTGTATAACAAAGTAAATGAGCTATATGTATACATATATCTCCATATCCCCTCCCTCTTGTGTCTCCCGCCCACCCTCCCTATCCCACCCATCTAGGTGGTCACAAAGCACCGAGCTGGTCTCCCTGTGCTATGCAGCTGCTTCCCACTAGCTATTTTACATTTGGTAGTATATATATGTCAATGCCACTCTCTCACTTCGTCTCAGCTTACCCTTCCCCCTCCCTGGGTCCTCAAGTCCATTCTCTACGTCTGCGTCTTTATTCCTATCCTGCCCCTAGGTTCTTCAGAACCTTTTTTTTTTTTTTTTTAGATTCCATATACATGTGTTAGCACACGGTATTTGCTTTCCTCTTTCTGACTTACTTCACTCTCTATGACAGACTCTAGGTCCATCCACGTCACTACAAATGACTCAATTTTATTCCTTTTAATGGATGAGTAATATTCCATTGTATACAGTGTCACATCTTCTTTATCCATTCATCTGTAGATGGACACTTAGGTTGCTTCCATGTCCTGGCTATTGTAAATAGAGGTGCAATTAACATTGTGGTGCATGATTCTTTTTGAATTATGGTTTTCTCAAGGTATATGCCCATTCGTGGGATTGTTGGGTCGTATGGTAATTGTATTTTTAGTTTTTTAAGGAACCTCCATACTGTTCTCCATAGTGGCTGTATCAATTTACATTCCCACCAATAGTGCAAGAGGGTCCCCTTTTCACCACACCCTCTCCAGCATTTATTGTTTGTAGACTTTTTGATGATGGCCATTCTGACTGGTGTGAGGTGATACCGCACTGTAGCTTTGATTTGCATTTCTCTAATGATTAGTGATGTTGAGCGTCCATTTATGTGTTTGTTGGCAATCTGTACATCTTCTTTGGAGAAATGTCTACTTAGGTCTTCTGCCCATTTTTGGATTGTGTTGTTATTTTTTGATATTGAGCTGCATCAGCTGCTTGTGTAGTTTGGAGACTGATCCTTTGTCAGTTGCTTCATTTGCAAATATATTTTTCCATTCTGAGGGTTGTCTTTTCATCTTGTTTATGGTTTCCTTTGCGGCAAAAGCTTTTAAGTTTCATTAGGTCCCATTTGTTTATTTTTGGTTTTATTTTCTTTTTTCTAGGAGGTGGGTCAAAAAGGATCTTGCTGTGATTTATGTTACAGAGTGTTCTGCCTATGTTTTCCTCTCAAAGTTTTATAGTGTCTGGCCTTACATATGGGTCATTAGTCCATTTTGAGTTTATTTTTGTGTATGGTGTTAGGGAGTGTTCTAATTTCATTCTTTTACATGTAGCTGTCCAGTTTTCCCAGCACCACTTATTGAAGAGGCTGTCTTTTCTCCATTGATAAGGTGACCTTATGTGCGTGGGTTTATCTCTGGGCTTTCTATCCTGTTCCGTTGTCTATATTTCTGTTTTTGTGCCAGTACCATACTGTCTTGATTACTATAGCTTTGTAGTATAGTTCGAAGTCAGGCAGCCTGATTTTTCCAGCTCCGTTTTTCTTTCTCAAGATTGCTTTGGCTATTCGGGGTCTTTTGTGTTTCCATTCAAATTGTGAAATTTTTTGTTCTAGTTCTGTGGAAAATGCCACTGGTAATTTGATAGAGATTGCATTGTATCTGTAGATTGCTTTGGCTAGTATAGCCATTTTCACAATGTTGATTCTTCCAATCCAAGAACATGGTATATCTCTCTGTTTGTGTCATCTTTGAGTTCGTTCATCAGTGTCTTATAGTTTTCTGAGTACAGGTCTTTTACCTCCTTAAGTAGGTTTATTCCTAGGTTTTTTTTTTTTCTTTTTGCGGTACGCGGGCCTCTCGCTGTTGTGGTCTGTCCTGTTGCGGAGCACAGGCTCCAGACGTGCAGGCTCAGTGGCCATGGCTCACGGGCCCAGCCGCTCTGCGGCATGTGGGATCTTCCCTGACCGGGGCACGAACCCGTGTCCCCTGCATTGGCAGGCAGACTCTCAACCACTGTGCCACCAGGAAGCCCTATTCCTAGGTATTTTATTCTTTTTGTTGCAATGGTAAATGGGAGTGTTTCCTTAATTTCTCCGTCAGATTTTTCATCATTAGTGTATAGGAATGCAAGAGATTTCTGTGCATTAATTTTGTATCCTGCTACTTTACCAAATTCATTGATTAGCTCCAGTAGCTTTCTGGTAGCATCTTTAGGATTCTCTATGCATAGTACCATGTCATCTGTAAAGTGACAGTTTTACTTCTTTTCCGATTTGGATTCCTTTTATTTCCTTTTCATCTCTGATGGCTGTGGCTAAAACTTCCAAAACTATATTGAATAATAGTGGTGAGAGTGGGCAACCTGTCTTGTTCCTGATCTTAGGGGAAGTGGTTCAAGTTTTCACCATTGAGAATGATGTTGGCTGTGGGTTTGTAACATATGGCCTTTATTATGTTGAGGTCAGTTCCCTCTATGCCGACTTTCTGGAGTGTTTTTATCGTAAATCGATGTTGAATTTTGTCAAAAGCTTTTCCTGCATCTATTGAGATGATCATATGGTTTTTCTCCTTCAATTTGTTAATATGGTGTATCACATTGATTGATTTGCGTATATTGAAGAATCCTTGCATTCCTGGGACAAACCCCACTTGATCACGGTGCATGATCCTTTTAATGTGCTGCTGGATTCTGTTTGCTACTATTTTGTTGAGGATTTTTGCATCTATGTTCATCAGTGATATTGGCCTGTAATTTTCTTTTTTTGTAGTATCTTTGCCTTGGTATCAGGGTGGTGGTGGCCCCGTAGAATGAGTTTGGGAGTGTTCCTCCCTCTCAGGCACAATCTTTTGACTTTCTAGTTTTCCATTTGTCAGGTGAAGAACTGTAAACATTCAATGTTATTTTCTCAAATATTTGCATTTCTTGCCAAGTAAAGTGAAGAATGGGAAAGTTATTTGTAAAACCTATACCTGTACTCCTCACTGTGCTATGGATTATGGCATATTTGTCTTCCTCTGTAGAATGCCCTTGTCCTGGATGCCCCTGTTCCAACATCTCCATCACAACCTAATGCTGAAAACACTTTTCAGTTTATTAGGCAGCAGTCTCCTGTAATAACTGCAAAAGTTCACACTGCAAGCAAATAGACTTATCACTACCTGTTATCCCAATGTCTTTGGTTTTGTTTTGTTTTGTTTTTAATATTCATTTATTTGGCTGTGCTGGTTCTTAGTTGCGGCACATGGGGTCTTCGTTGCGGCATGTGGTATCTTTAGTTGCGGCATGTGGTATCTTTAGTTGCAGCATGTGGACTCTTAGTTGTGGCATGTGGGGGTCTAGTTTCCTGACCAGGGATTGAAACCAGGCCCCGTGCACAGGGAGCACAGAGACTTAACCGTTGGACCACCAGGGAAGTCCCAACTTTGGTTTTAAGTGGGAGACCATATTCTTTCTCACACAAATCTTTAATTTATCAAATTCCTTCAAAGTTCATTTCAAAATCTATAACTACAGGGAGACAGTGATGATGATCCCTTTTTATTAAAAAAAAATTCAGTGGGAATAATTATGGAAAGGTGATATTTAAACCAAAGCATAAGAATTCCCCTTACTGAAGAAGGAATATCTGTCCTCCATTTAGAAAGCATTTTTCACTCTTGAAAATGCCTTTACACATAAATTTATTTGTTCTTTACAACACTGTGAGGCAGCTGATATTATGATGACACCTAATTCACAGATGTGGTAATGGAACTTGCTCTAAGTCGTAGCAATTACTTGCGGTAGGTTTGGAACTTGAGCTCAAGGCCACCTTCTGTGCATTTTTCACTACATTAAAGATAAATTCCTGGGAGATATTTGCCATAGGAATACAAAAACATGTGAGAGATAGTAGCTTTTGTCTTCATGGCACAGCCTATCTAGTTTGAGAAATAATATTTATGTAAATGAAGACAAATGCAACATAGTATGTAGCAAGAGCCACGGGGAAAAAAAAAGAATGCAACTTCTTTAATGCTATGTGATTGCACTATTAAGATAAATAAGAGTCGAGCTTTTAAAAAACAAGTTGCTTATTTTTCAAAACCACTGGAATGGATGAAAATCTGGTTTCTATGATTCCATACCCCTGAGGCCTGTTGATTTTGTGACAATTACTATCTAAGCATTTCTGATTTTCAGGATTGAAACAAAAGCAGAGCTTTTTATAATTAAAATAAAGGTTGCAGGATGGGAATTTATTATTTTTGCTCACTAAATAAAAAGTAAAAGGCTTGAGAACAATGTAGGAGAAATAAATTTTATCCTTGCACTCTAAGCTGTTAACTTCTTTACAAATTAAACTAATGGTCAGCGGGGGATAAAGTGATTGTGAATTACAGGCGCAAAGAGTTATGATTAACCCAGAATCGACCTATAGCGATCCTTATAATTTATTGCACACATAAGTTCTTTAGATGGGATCGCTTTAATATTTATGACAAATGGTTCTAGGTGGAGGCCTCTCCCACTTTGGGCAAATTAATGATTTGACATCATTCATCAATTCTTCTGAATTTATCCAGCATAATAAATCATGCTCAAGTCCATATTTTAGCACTTAACACTGACTTTTAAAGTATATATGGTTGTTTACTGCCTTAATTGTTGTTCTGCTCTATTTTATATGTTATTATTTTGAAATTTGAATTTGTGCTCCAAAATAGTCACCATGTGGCACAAATGTTCACAAGAAAGATATGAATGTTTAAGTACCGGCTTGTTTATAAAATATTTTTTAACCTGGAAAAGAAGCAGTATGTCTACCTCTAACTCTTGCTTTTCTTTTTTGAGGTTACTAGAATAAAAAATATATTTTTAAGTGTTTTAAAGCATTCTGGGAATGTGAAAACTAAACACAGCTTCCTTCCCTCACTGACAACTTCCTCTGGAAACAAATGGCTGCTAGAGTCCAGAAGACTAAAAGGCTAGTAAGGCTTGGAGTTCTGGATAATTGTGTGTGGTAATTCTCTCCTTCTGGCTGGGTGAGTGTCTGAGAAAACCAGTGGAACCTCCAGGGAAGGCAGTGAAGAAACTGAGTTTGGGGAAGGGCCTGGTTCACAGAGATCTGTGGACCTTACGTCCTCCTGCCCTCCTTCCTTAAATATTTGTCCCCATGAATATATCTGTTCTGTTGCCTTTATATTGGTCAGGAAAGAGTTGAGTGGGTGGGCAGTGACCTCCCACCTCTGGAGCTTGGGACAGAACAGAAGCCCAGTGAACCCTGAGAAGAGGGATTCATGAATCAGTCTCTCTGTACTGCTGGCCTATGAGGAGAGAGGGCGTTTCACCTTCTGCAGTCAGCAAAACTACCAACACCTAGGATAATCCAACAATCCTATCTGAGTCCCCTTGAGCTGACAAAGAAAAATAACTCCCTGTATAGTGAATACCACAGTTCGGGAAAGATGAATCAGAACAAATAGAACACACCTGGGGGTAATAACCCTGTAGTGTAGTGTAGTTTCCAATTTTAAAAGAAAAATAAAAAGAACACTTGATCAGGTTCTACTGTGAGTCTAAAAAGATCTATTTCTCACCCCAAAAATTGAACAGATGAATTAAAAGAGAAAATGCTCACAAATGTCCTGTAAGCTCAAATGATTAACTAGGGTGACAACTGTCCCAGGTCACCTGAGATGCCTCAGTTGTAGTAATGAAAAGTCTACGTCAAGGGAAGCCATGCTGGGAGACAAAAAGTCCAGTTTTTGGTAGCAGGGTACAAGAGGTTGGGGGGAAAGTACAAAATTCATACAGCAGCTTAAAAGATAGGGCTTGAAAGCTACTATTTTTGTAGCAGTTGAATATAACAGGGATTATCTGCCTTCCACAGTGGCTGTCACTATTTTCCCCTGACTGTGGACGTTCTCAACTTGCTGTACATAATAATGAATCATCTGTCGTTGTATCACTGTGAGTGCTAAGACTTAAGTGTGCAATTTAAGTGCACTGTAATCATAAGCGTTAACAGTCCTTCACCTGTGGATTGACTGTTATTCTTGGTATTATAAAGATGACGCTAATTTAATTTTAAACATTGTGAATCCTGTGATCATTTTTTTAAGAGTTCAGATGATGAAAATGAGAATGATTATAATACTAACACCACCTGACCCAGACATCAATGAAAAAGAAGGCTAAATGACTGTTGTCTTCTTACAGAGGGCAGGCTACAAATAATTGAATTAGGGAGATAAATAACCAAAACAGAATACTACATAATATGCAGAAAAGAATCTGGCATTAGGTGTGATGGAAAACGAAATGTGAAAGCACACAACTGGAGACTGAATTTCACAAGTTGGGGATGAGACAGGCAATACTTCTAAATCAATCAAAAGTCTGTGTGTCTCCCAACAGACACCAATGCCCAGTTGAAAACAGCAGCTGCTGAATTAGTTTGGGCACACCACATGAACAAACATACTTTATTGTATTGTTCCCGATAGCTCTATGAAACTGAGTAAAGCTATTTTTCCCAATTCCGAGGTTTCAAATAAAATGCACTATGGGAAGACAAAAGGAGGAAATTTTGATAGCAGATGAATTGGTTCTTTACAGTATAGAGCTGATTCTTTCAGATTTTACCTGAATGATAGTGCTTTCTACAGTAAAGTTATATGTCACATAACGGCAACAAAAAATAATCCCTCCAGTTCTTAGGCACTTTAACTTTAAAAAGGTAGTGTCAAATCATATTCTTGATTTCTACGAAGATTTTAATAAGCTGCAGAAAGCATAAAACTAAAATCTACTGATATCTTATCCAAATACAGAGGCTTTAATCATCTTTCTGCAAATTCTGCAGATATTTCAAAAGTAAATTTTGGCAAATTACATTCAGTGGATAAACTTCTTATTAAAGAAAGTGAAAAGATCTTATCTGCAAAGTATTCTATACACCTTGTATGCAACACTGCAAAAAATGGGCATGATTTGCTTCCCTGTGTTATTGAAGTTTTCATAATACAAAATCTTGGTCGTTTTTGTTTCCTCAAAATGTACAGAAAAAATGAGGGTTTTTGTTTAATAGAAATAGAAGGAGATGGCCTCCTTAAACATATGCCTAAAAGATACCAGTAATTGTGAAAATGTTGGATTGCCTTAAAATCACATTTTCAAAGTGTGAGGCAAGAAGAATGTCTTTAATTTGGAAACACACTGAGGATGACAATGGAGAAAAGGATTATAGTAAACAGAACTTTATATGCTATTTTCCAAACTTGTTTGATGATTTCTGAAGAAACCATAGGGTACCTGAGAAACGATGAACAGAATGCACCTGAGTTTTTTGATTTTATGTGTAGATTATGACAAAATCTCATAGTAAAAAAATAATACTTTTTCATTTGGAAATAAGACTACTCTAGAACCTGTCCCCCCCACCCCCCAAAAAAAAGACGTCACCAGAAAAGGACAGCTGAGTTAGATAGGACTGAATTTCTTTACTAAACTGTAACTTCTTTAGACTCCAGCATTGACTTCTCAATTCAAATTACCTCTGTGCTTTAAAACCATTTTCCTAAGAAAGAGAGCTTTAACTTATGATGACATGCAGTGTGCTTTAAAGTGTTTAAAAATGATGGACATCTCGGACATATTTAGCCTATATGATGAATTTACAGATGAAGAAGCTATGACTGAAAAAAAGCATATCTTTAAGAGCAAGCTTGTAGAATCAAAGCGTATGGGCATCTTTGTGGAGAGCAGGAAACGAATTCCTATAAGTGGAAATACTTGCTATTGCTAATAAGTAAACTCCTGAGTATTTCATGCCCAAACACTTCTCCTATCAGTATATTTAGCTTGGTGTTATCACACATGAATGACACCAGAATCAGTGTTACGTGGCCTTGATAAGAGCAGAGCTGCAAGTCAAAAGTGAATTTTATGTTTGACTCTTTTCAGTTTTAGCACTACATAAAAGGCAAGAACGATGTTCTACAGGTTGCAGGCATTTCAGAGAAGAATTATTGGAAAAGGAAACAAGAGAGAATAAAATTATCCTACTGTATTATGGGACAGAAAGAAGCATGTCATTGTTATTTATTATTTAATATACTTACTAGCTGTTGAATTAGTCTTATTTCTGTTCCCCTTTTTAAAAGTCTTATATTTATGTGTCTTAAATATAGCCTATAAAATTTAAATATCTAATACAGAGTTTAAAAAGAGTAAAAATAACTTTTATCAGAGGACAGAAAGATACCTTTCTAAAATATTGCTATACTTTTATCACACATATTATTTCTTTAATTAATACTACTATCAGTTACTACTCTAACAGTTCACTAATCCTATTACTGCTTTGTTTAAATAATAGCATTTTGTGATAA
The DNA here is from genome assembly GCF_000442215.2 of Lipotes vexillifer. Classification (NCBI taxonomy): domain Eukaryota; kingdom Metazoa; phylum Chordata; class Mammalia; order Artiodactyla; family Lipotidae; genus Lipotes; species Lipotes vexillifer. Next base: position 4,311,859 of record NW_006775603.1, on the reverse strand, counting down.
GAGATAAATAATACAGGCTAACATGTAATTTAAATATATTCAACATCGGTAATTCCTATTTTCATGTTTTATGTTAAAGTAATAACATATATACAATTATTTATTACACATTATATTATTATGGGTTTTTTGTCTGGTGTAGTTGTGTTCTGGGTTGTCTCTCTAAAATGTTGGTCAATATATTAATGAATGTTGCTGGCATAATAAGCTATCTGTTTGGAAGAAAATCATATCAAATCTTTTCTTTTACTCCAAATAAAAGTATTTTCCATTTGTACTAGATAGTTCAAAATAAAGTAACGAAAAACCAGAGGAGCATATATAATATACGTAAGGAAGGACTTTTTAACCATGTGATATGAAATCCAGGAAAGATACAAGTAAAGCCTACTTTTTTTCCACAAAACATTTTGTAAACACCTTTGTCTGGCAAAAGATACATACACACAGATTGAACAAAAGACCAACAGATTTGCAAAAAAAAATAAGGGAACACAGGGGACAAAGTTAATGCTTATGAATATACAGGTGCTTTTCTAACTAAGCATCATTTATTCTAGCAAGGAATAGGGAAAAGAAAAATAGATAAAGCATCTGAAGAGGCAATTCAAACTGGAACAGATATAAATGTCCAACAAGCATATAAAAAAGGCCCAAACCTGTTAGTGGATAGGTAAGTGAAAAATAAAATAACAGTAGACTAGTACTTTATATCAGTTGGTCTGGCAACATTTAACATATATTGCTGGTGGAGATACACTGAAAAGTATATTCTCACACATTGCTAGTGGAAATGGGAAAATGTTATAGCCTTTGTCAAAAGCAACATCTATTCAAAATTAAGGAAAATATAGATTGTAGACTTTTAATGATCTCCAGTTATCAGGTATTCTGATTAAGGAGGTGGAGATAGGGCTGGGGTGAGTGGGAAGGGTATTAAAAAAAAAAAAAGAAAGAAAGAAAGAAAGAAATTATAGATGACTTTTGGCCCAGCAATTCCATTCCCCATAATGTACCCAAGAGAAATAAAAATTTCAGATTAACATACAAGTATACTCAATGCATCATTTGTCTACTATGGCAGCAAATTGGAAACAGTGATAATGCTTGACAGTAATAGAAAAATGATGCATCCCTGCCATGAAACATTATGGAAACATTAAAAACAATCTATTAGAGCAATACAAGGTGCCAGGTTGGAATTTTTTATTTTTATTTTTATTTATTTTATTTATTTATTTTTGGCTGCATTGGGTCTTCGTTGCTGAGTGCAGACTTTCTCTAGTTGCAGTGAGCGGGTCTACTCTTCGTTGCAGCGCGTGGGCTTCTCATTGCAGTGGCTTTTTTTGTTGCAGAGCACGGGCTCTAGGTGCACGGGCTCAGTAGTGGCACGTGGGCTCAGTAGTTGTGGCTCGCAGGCTCTAGAGCACGGGCTCAGTAGTTGTGGCACACGGGCTTAGTTGCTCCGCGGCATGTGGGATCTTCCTGGACCAGGGCTCAAACCCATGTCCCCTGCCTTGGCAGGTGGATTCTTAATCGGTACGCCACCAGGGAAGCCCCGCCATGTTGTAATTTTTATGATGAATTTGCAGAATGAGAAAAAGCAAGGTGCAGACATTATTTTTAATGTAATCCTATTTTAAAAACCAATAATGACCCCAAATTACATAAATATGTGGGAATATATATATAAATGTTATTATTTTATTGGAAATGCTTAGGGAAGAATATGGAAGAACACAATGTATGCCACTGGTTACCTTTTGAGGATAGAAAAATATAAGTGGGGGTAAAGGAGGAGAGAAGAATGGGGGAAAGCCAAATTGAAAAGTAAAACTAATGCTCTAAAAATGGCATGCTTAGTTACCTTTATTCCTTTATGAAAATTACATACATGTGTAAATATGCAATTAAATGAGAATTTTTAAAAGGTCAGATTTATTGAGACCTAATTTATACAAAGTCAAATTCACCATTTTTAGGTGTACAGTAAAAAAATACTAAATAAAAAACCTGAATATTTTTCTTTTATGCTTAGAATTTTTTAATGGCATCATTAATATATATAGTAAAATAATAGTTTTTGAGTACTATGTTGATTTATAAATTTATGAGTGCCAGGGTATTCATAATTACATACTCATAGTTGCTTTGCTCTAATAACCAATTTCTTCCTTTCTACTCAGGCTGCGAGAGTCATTGACATACACTTAAACCCCTCACACATAAAATTTATGCCAAAATTGCTTTAAGTCTTGCCATCTATCCATCTACACTTCCTTCCCCAACCATTCTTTCTGCTGTTATGTGTGTACATATTCTGACAAGATGTTAAGTAGAAAGTTTACTTTTGAAATGATATTGTAAAATAAACTAAATCCTAAAATAAGTTTGACATCTCAACTTTCTAGAGAAGTTGATTTTATCTTCAGTTGGGTTCACTTTTTATGTTAACAGAATTTGCTCTTATTTTTCATACTTAGAATTTCTTAAATGGTTTATATTCTTTCTTGACCTTAGTTCTTAGATACTCTTTTTTGGGGCAAGGAATGTTTTCCTGTCCACCCTTCTCCATCTTACTCTCTTCCATCCTCTTTAACATCTACTAATCCTTCCTTTCAGAACTGAGATCAGTTTAGATGTCACTTATTCATGGAAGTTCTCCTTGACCTCCAGGCTTGGGTTACTGTCTCTCTTCTATGATTCCCTTGCACCTTGTACGTACTTGTATAAAAACCCTTTAGCACACTCTACCATACTTGCATCTTTTCATGTTGCTCAACCCCAAGTAACTGTAAACTCCTGGTAGGCTGGGTCTACATTCTTTTTGTCCTAGTATCATTGCCTCCCCAATGCCTAGCACAGGGTCTAGTATTATCAGGAGCAGGCACCTAATACATGCTTCTCATTTATGGGGTAATGCTTCATTTCCTCTCCTTTGGTCACTAAGACCACCATACTATGAACTCCCTATTCATTCAACAACCACTATACTACAATTCTCCAACATTGATAGGAAGGATCAAGTAATAACAGAAAGTTGTGACAGCTCAAAATTTCTTCCATCTACATAGTGCTCTGTCAAGATAAAGGTGTATAAGGTAAGGTTTATTAAGTTAAACCATCTTTTGTGAAGCAGCATAGCTCCACAGTCAGCCAGTGTAATTATGATCCAGACAGCACTATTCGACAGAATGCTTTGAAATGTTGGCAATGTTCTACATCTGTACCGTCCAATATGGTAGCAACTAGCCACATATGGCTACTGAGCACTTGTAATATGGCTATAATGTGACTGAGAAACTGAATTTTAAATTTCATTTAATTTTAATCCTCTGAAATTTAAATAGTCACATGGGGCTAGAGGCTACAATACTAGACATCACAAATTAGAAGATATTTACTTCTATGGAAGAGTATGACTTTTAGCCCTCCTAGAATTACTGGAGAACAACCATTTTTGGCATGTAACAACAGACGGCCTTGGGTTTCTAATTAGCTCTTTCATATGTATGCATTATGATTCCCAATTATATCAAAAGCACCTTGAGGGCAGACTCACTGTATAGACAATACTTAGCTGAATTAATTGCTTTACGAAGGAACACTTATATCAGACTTAAGGGGAAAATTCAGCATTTGACTATTTCTTAATACTAAAAAGAAGTGCCTGTGTAATGCCGCAATCCTCCTTGAAAAACGAAATGGGAAGATTTTCTTATAAAATGAAGTGGAAAATGAGTAAACTAACTTTTTTACGTGGGCCTCTCACTGTTGTGGCCTCTCGCGTTGCAGAGCACAGGCTCCGGACGCGCAGGCTCAGCGGCCATGGCTCACCGGCCCAGCCGCTCCGCGGCATGTGGGATCTTCCCGGACCGGGGCACGAACCGGCGTCCCCTGCATCGGCAGGCAGACTCTCAACCACTGCGTCACCAGGGAAGCCCATGAGTAAACTAACTTTTACATTAGAACTTGGTGTGGGTGATATCACTCACTGCTCATGGCAGGTTTTAAATTACTAAATTCAGTATTTTCACATTATTACTTTGTCATGTTGCAGAAACATGATGACATTTCAGGAGGATGGTAGTTCACAGTCATAACACATTACAGAAGAGCATTAAAAAGGAATTTATATGGTGATCAGTTGTCACAATTCACTATCACACCAACTTCTTGGCCCAGCAGTAAGACAATAAGGATGTAATATCATAGGCCTATTCATAATGATATGGTTACTCAGAAAAGAAGTTTTCTGAAAGAAGCTGGAGGATCAGCTTTTGCCTCATTTGGATAAAATTCTATAAAGTGGCTTGATTAAAAAAAAATTTCTATCATCATCAAGGTTTAAGGACAGGTGAACAAAGGAAGAGTTCAAATCTTGGTCAGAAATAAAACAACAAATCCCAGTATGCTGTTTACAAGGAATGCTTTTGAAGTTTCATTGAAGGTTAAAAAAATACAGCAAAAACTCATAACTTGGTTGCTTTAATTTTGTATAGATTCAGTTACTGGTTTTTCTTATGGATGAACTTTTGAAAACTACCAGCATGCAAAAATACCTCAGCACTTGGGATTGGTGTTACAGGGATGCCTTAGCTGAAAATGGCCCTCAATGATTGGAGTAGTTCCCAGTATATGAAAAGAGTAAGGAAAGAGTAAAGGAAATAAGTCTAGGGAATCAGAATGAGGAATAAGGCATGAAAATGGTTCCAGGATACCCACGTACTTATGGTACAATAAAGTATGAGGCATGTGGAGGGCTGAGTAAGGAACTTCCTAGAATAGGTATATACTCTTTTAAAATCTTATCATCTGGCTATGCTATATTTGATTTAAATCACTTAATCCAATCCAAACCATAATCATGCTATGTTTAATCCAAATTCAATCCAAATATCACAGTACAACCACTTGTACTATGAAGAGCACAAATCTTAAATGACTAATTCAGTGAGTTTTGATTAAAAAATGCACTTGTGAATCCACCACCTCAATTAAGATACAGAAGATTTCCATCACCCTAGAAATTTTTCTTGCCTTCTTCCAGTCAGCTTCACCCCCTGGACATTCTGATTTCTATCATCATGATAGAATAATTTTGCCAATTCTTGAGCTTCATATAAATGAAACCAAATATTTGCACTCTTCTGTCTCTGGCTTCTTTTGAACGACACAATGCTTTGGAAATACATCCGCGTTGGTTTGAGTGTCAGAAGTTTTTTCTTTATTATTTCTTGCAATACTGTGGTCTGAATAGACTGTAATTTGTTTTTCTATTTCTCTGTTGTTGGACATTTAGGTTGCTTTCAGTTTGGAGCTATTACAAATAAAGCTGCTATAAACATGATTGCATGTCTATTATGGATGAAATGTTTTCATCTCTCCTAGCAAATACCTAGGATTGGAACTGCTCAGTCATGGACTAGGTATTTTTAATTTAGTAAGAAGCTGATAAACAGATTTCCAAAGTGGTTTCTACTTGTTTTACACCATCAATATCTGCAAGTATAGTTGCTCTGCATTCTTGCCAGTATTTACTATTGTTAGTTTTAAAAATTGTAGCTATTCTAGCGGATATGAAATGTAAAGTATTGTTTTTCATTTGCATTTTTTGATAGCTAATGGTGCTAATTTAGCATATTTTCATGTGTTTATTAGAAATCTGTGTATCTTCTTTTGTGAAGTGACTATTCAAGTCTTTTGCTAATTTTTATTGTGTTATTTGTTTTTCTTATTATTGATTTTAGCAGTTCTTCATGTATTGAGATATCAGGTCAGATACATGTATGTACAGCAAATATTTTCTCTAGTTGTGTGGCTTGCTTTTTAAAATTTTCTTAATAGTGTTTTTGGCAAGTAGAAATACTTTTTATTTTGATTAAATCCAACATATCAATTTTGTTCTTTGTTTAAGGAAATTGCATTTGTCCTCCTACAAGGTCTTTCTGGAATTTTGATGGCATACCTGATGTGTTTTCTTAGACCTTCTAATTTGGCAAGACTCAAATTCCAAACTTTGTCTACTCTGTGATGTATGGCAGTTAAGTTACGCTGAGATTTTTGGTCTTCTCACTGTTATTGTCCATTGTTTTTCTTGGGTCTTCCCCCTCAATACACAGTTCAGGGTCAGCCAAGAATTTGAGGGCAATTTGTATGCAGATTTTGTGGTTTTCTCCTCTGTGACTCTTCTTTCTGAGATTCCCTCTTAACTTTTGGGTGTTTTGGCAGCCCTGACCTTCATCCTGTGACAGTGCAAGCCAATAAAACTGCAACTTTCTTGAGTCCCAGCAGTCTTGAACTGTGCATAAACTTGGAAGTGTGCTCAGGGGGAAAGCCATATAAATGTGAATCTCTTCTTGTCAAGTTTCCTTCTTTCAAGGATCATATCCCCTCCAGTTTCTGCCTGCTTTTGAGAGGGTTAGTCTGATGCAAGATATTCAGTCAGTACTGGAATTGGAACATAACTTTTTTTTGTATGTATATAATCACATTGTTTTCTAGAAGATCGATGGAAACAAATGGAAGCCATAGTTTGGGGATTATTTTACCACAAATTTAAGTGATGCATTTGGAAGTGAAATTTACTTAACAGAAAATTACATGGAGTTTCAATGATGATAAAATTAGTTTCATGAGACTTACGTAATCATCTAAAAGCTTTTTTCACTTAAAGAAATGCCTGCAATTTACTTGTAATCTATTTACCCTGAAGTGCACCTGAAGTGACTGGTCTAACTCTACATTTTAGGTGAAACACTTTTAACTCTCCTTATGCCCGTAAGTGCCCATTAATGACAGTGCTTTAAGTTTTTCTATTTTCCAGATCTGCTTCTGTTGAGTTCTCTTGCAGAATAGATGCTGAACCATTAAACAGAGAGCTGCGGGTGATTCACATTCAATGATTCCGATAACATGTGCTGGGTATGGACTGTGTACCAGCATGTAAATGTTGTTAGACCAGAAGTGAAAGGAAACAGCATCATGAAAATCCTGGAACTGAACTGGGAATAAAATTTTTCTAACAATATTTAATCTAGTATATTATTTTTATAGTCAAGATTGTATACACAGTCACTGAGAAATGAAAATTATCAGAAAGCGTTGGAGTTATTTAGTGATAGATTAGAGGGAGTTTTGTTCTATGCCTTGAAGGAATTATAAATGAAAAACAAATAAAATATATACTCATTCTGAAGCTACATCTTATCCAGTTTTTGCTCCATCTCTTTTCTAAACAGACACATGTACACACACAAATCTGCATTATTTTGTCTGAATAAGACACAGAAATAAGATAAAGAACAAGGCATAAGACTGACTTAGTTTGCATCTAGAAGTCCATAATACTACCTTGCCTTCAAGGAGAAGGCACTTTCGTAGAAGCAGCAAAAATGTATAAAGTACACATTAAAATGCAAATATAAGCAACAATTATAATTATGCCCAGAAGGGAAAAACTGTTTAGGACTAGGTTAGATCTTTGAGAATAAGCAAGATTAATCCGGAGAAATTTGGTGGAAAAGAAGCAAAATAGAAGCAATTATAAGAGAGAGACAAAGGTTATTTATTATTTATTGTTTCGTCAGCAAGAGACCAATCATAAACTTCATAGAAACTGTGATTTAAGAAAAACATTCTTCTGTGTTTAGCAGAGCAAAATAAACACTAAAGAGCATGAGTTAGGGAGGAAGGACAAAACGGAGTGAGTGTGTGAGGAAAAGAGAGAGAGAGAGAGAGAGTTATGGGAGGAGAGATGGCAGCTGGTAGGAGTTGAATAATTTTGTAAAGCTGCAGATTAATTTATGTGAAGTAGAAGCTAGAACAATAAAAAATACTGTTTGGTATCTAAGAACATGGAGTCTAGAGTCAGGCTGCCAGGGTACGAAATGTGAAACCTGACATCTGGCTCCTTAGACTACGGTAACTTTGATGAGCTTCAGGTTCCAAGGATTTGATGATAATCCCTAACTCAGGTAGTGGTCATGCAGGTTATACAAAGAATGTATATGGTATCTAATGACCCATTGTCTCTTCACAGTAAACTGTCAATGTTTTTTAGTCTTTCCTATTGGTATTTTTAGGGAATAAGGCTTCAGTCCATTGAGTCAGGGTTAACTAACAGAAAGCTTTCAATGCAGCAGTTTGTACTGATCCAGAGGTGTCTCTCACTGCAGAGGAAGTAGCAAAAAACATTGAAATGGGTTCAAAACACAGGATATAACAAGAACTAGGTGACTAAAATCTGGTTGTAAAATAAGTACCTATGTAAGGATTTTCACTGAGGCAGAGACATATTTGGATTCAAAAGAAGTGGAAAGAAGCAGCTGAACCTACAAGCTAACAAATTTGGGAGGCAAAAGAAGATAGGCAATGAAGAATGTCTTGGGATTTCTGGGTTGTGTGATATGGAGATTTGCTGGAGGGATTGCCCTGATAAGGATGATGGACAACAGAGATGGCTGTGAGGGAATTACAGGAAGTTCCCTCCTAGAAAAGAGAAACTGCAAATGAGCAAGTCAGTATTAAAATTCATTCTACAGGTGAGTCAGGCAAAAACAATCTTATATATAAGCCTAAAACATAGTGACTCCTAATACATCCTTGGAGAAGCTAGTGAGTCTCTTGTATTCTGTTTCCCTATCAACAAGAAGATCAGAAAACATTCATCATGATGTTTTGGAGCTGTGGATTTTCAAAATGGAAACACATAAAAATCACAAATAGGAATATGTTTACTTTAAGTAACAACTGATCCAAATACATAAATTAGTTTCTATGACATAAGCAAAGGTTCAATAAAATAGATTAATATTCCATTTATTTTAAAAAATCGTTGAGCTTGGGAGGCCTTATATGCCTGTCCTTTGTTGTTGTTGTTTGTTTAATTAAATGAAGCTGGGAATCCCATGTTTACCTAAACAAAACTAACATGTCTTTGAAACATATTTTCACTTTATATTGCTGCTGTAAAAATATGATTATTTCTGTACCATGATACATCTGTTCACTGCCTGCTGATAGTTTTCTTTTATGATTTTCTTCATGTCCGTGAGCAATTTATTTTTGTATCAAATTCTACCCTTAAACATTGAACCAGAAGGCAATTATCAAACCAAGCACATTAAATACTGAGGTATATTTTAAAGTTAAACACACCAGGTATATTTTAAAGTTAAACACTCCAGACCAATATTCAATCAATTATGTTGTATGCAGAACACCTTCATAAATGTCCATGTGATACATTAAATTTGATCTAACTGAAACTAATATCCAAGAATGAGACAGATCACTTTTCCACCGGTAATACCTAACTGATATGTTAAATTGGATACTACTTAAACAAAACATTGAGTACCATTTAACACTATAAAACAAAACGTTGTAGTGCAATTTTTACTTGCATCTGGAAAAATGTCTTAAAATGATAACTTGGGCCTTCTTAAGTAACTTTTGTTTTTTAGGAGATCCAAACTGGGGTAACAGAAGTATTATTAGTGGTATCCTAAGAAGAATTTTTTATACATTAAATTCTATTACTATATTTCTATAAACAATATTTACTAGGGTCCATTTATCTCTGAATGGCTCAATACTGGACTAGATAATGAAGTATTCATTATTAACATCACTATCTGGTTGGCAAATAATGATCTGCACAATTTATCTATATTCTATATAATTTTTTTAACATCTTTATTGGAGTATAATTGCTTTACAATGGTGTGTTAGTTTCTGCTTTATAACAAAGTGAATCAGTTATACATATACATATATCCCCATATCCCCTCCTTCTTGCGTCTCCCTCCCACCCTCCCTGTGCCACCCTTCTAGGTGGTCACAGAGCACCGAGCTAGTCTCCCTGTGCTATGTGGCTGCTTCCCACTAGCTATCTATTTTACATTTGGTAGTGTATATATGTCCATGCCACTTTCTCACTTCATCCCAGCTTACCCTTCCCCGTCCCCATGTTCTCAGGTCCATTCTGTATGTCTGTGTCTTTATTCCTGTCCTGCCCCTAAGTTCTTCAGAACCAATTTTGTTTTTTTTAGATTCCATATATATGTGTTAGCATACGGTATTTGTTTTCCTCTTGCTGACTTACTTCACTCTGTATGACAGACTCTAGGTCCATCCACCTCACTACAAATAACTCAATTTCATTTCTTTTTATGGCTGACTAATATTCCATTATATATATGTGCCACATCTTCTTTATCCATTCATCTGTCGATGGATACTTAGGTGGCTTCCATGTCCTGGCTATTGTAAAGAGAGGTGCAATGAACATTGTGGTACATGACTCTTTGTGAATTATGGTTTTCTCAGAATATATGCCCAGTAGTGGGATTGCTGGGTGGTATGGTATTGCTGGGTGTATAGTTCTATTTTTAGTTTTTTAAGGACCCTCCATACTGTTCTCCACAGTGGCTGTATCAATTTACATTCCCACCAACAGTGCAAGAGTATTCCCTTTTCTCCACACCCTCTCCAGCATTTATTGTTTGTAGATTTTTTTGATGATGGCCATTCTGACCAGTGTGAGGTGATACCTCATTATAGTTTTGATTTGCATTTCTCTAATGATTAGTGATGTTGAGCAGCTTTTCATGTGCCTCTTGGCCATCTGTATGTCTTCTTTGGAGAAATGTCTATTTAGGTCTTCTGCCCATTTTTGGATTGGGTTGTTTGTTTTTTTGTATGTTCTATATAATCTTATTATGGAAATGTAAGTGACATAATAATGTAAGGGAGCAAACTTTGCCACTCCAAAATGTCTCTTTGGCATGCCGATTATTTTGAGCTGAAAACAATCATGACCCAAAAGACTCAGGAAGAAACTTTGACCTTCCCTTCAACTGCCTAAAAAATGTAGATAAAAACCTGTTCCAGGAAGGGCATTAGCACCAAATATAACTATATTAGGAACTAGGTGTGTAGACAGCGGGGAACCCAGCAAAGTCTGTTAAAAGTCCTCTCTGAGTCCATTGTCTCTGCATGGCCCAGCAACCATTTGTTTACCAAACATTTGCTTTTCCATCTCCATGTGAATTGCCTTCCTCCCCTTTGAGGTCCAAAACTACTACCCCCAAGATCTTCTTTTGTCTTTAGCTGAAGATGGTATTTAAGGTGAGGGTTTCAGCCATTTCCATGAGTTACTCAGTTTCCCTTGGTCTTTCCCATGTATACTTGTTATCGAACTTTTGTCTGATTTTCTCCTGTTAACCTGCCAATTTAAGTTTTAGATGAGCTAGAAGAATCTAGAAAGGTAGAGGAAAATTCCTTCCTCTCTGACAATAGCAAGAGAATCTTAGAATATTAGAAGAATATTTTATCGTGATAATAATTACCAGGAAAAATTGAGGAAAGTTAGCTGTGCAAACTTCTAGGGCAGTGAGAGGCTTACGGGTAAAAAGAAACCAGGGGTAAGTCACTTTAATAGCTCTCAAGAGAATGACAATGGTAGCATAACCACACAAACACTTTTATTGAGTTCTTGCTGTATCCCAGGCAGTGGGACACTGTGCAAAACGCTTACCATGCATTGCCTCGTTAAGCTTTACAATAACTCTAGAGAAAGTATTGTTCTTATCCTAATTTTACAAATATTAGAACTGAGTGCAATTTGAGGATCAATATTTTCCCCAAACTTATGCAGATATTTCATTAGATGTCAAAATACACACAACAGGGTGTCATAAGAGAGACCATAACTAACTGCTACAGAATCACATGGACTATTGGCAGTGAAGGATGGGGAAGCACTGGGGTGCTCCTGCAAGGCTTCCTAAAAGATGAAAGTCAAATTAGATCCCAAGGCTTAGGGGCATGATGTCACCATAGTGAGAGAAGAATGGGTAGCAAGTCTGAAAAAGCAAGGGCAGAATTATGAACATCGTTGGATTCTAGGCTGAAGAGCTGGGACTCCATTTTGTGTATAACGTGTATGATGAAACTGCTGGAGAGTTCATGCCCCTTCAAACTCGGTCAGGCAAAACCTGGATAAAGCAGAGGGTTGTCTAGCTGGAAAGCAGGCTCAGTGTTGTCAAATTTCCTGATTTGTTCAGAGAAGCCCGAAATCTATGCCTTTGAGGGAGACTATCTTGATTTTATTTACTGTCAGGGAATGTAAATATTATTAACCTCTGCTCAGGCCTTGGGCTTCCTGGCAACAGCCCTGGGAGAATGCTCAGGCTTCCCCTTTGCCCGGCAGCTGTAGGAAGCTGTGAGTGTAACTCTGCAGCCTTTAAAGGAAGTCACTCACTGATTTCAGTGGTGCTGATGGGTGGGTATATATCAGAATGAGAGCATTAGCTGATGGCAAGAGGAAAACAATGGACAATTACTCTGGGGTTTGATGCATTTTCTGTTTGACTTCTCCCTTGAATAGCTATCTACTGTAAAGCACAGGATGTGAAGAATAGACCCTGTCACTGTGAGAGGGCCACTGGTGATTAGCCATGTCTGTCAGCTTCAGCTGACAGGTTACCCTCAGCTTTGCAGCCTGATATTTTGTAGTCTGGTATGATATCAATGGGAATGAAAGGAGAGGCAAACGTTTAGAATGTATCGAACATGTATAAAGGACTTGTCATTCCAGTGGCAAAAGAAATTTCAATCTGCCCCTGTGGGTTTTGTTTTGTTTTATTTTGTAAATGTTCTTAGTTTATTCATTTTAAAACCATGTCCCTCTCTTCCTAACCTCCTTCTCCCTCCATCTTCTTTTTCTCTTCATTAAGCAGTAATTCCATTTGGAGAAATCACCTCTTATCATTCACCATATTAACATCCATATAACTCTATTACAGAGTCCTTGATCGTTCTCTTTATTTTTTAGGAATTTTCATGAAGGTAGTTTCATGAATATTTTCATTTCCAAATTGAATGACTACTGAATTGATTTCTAGACTAAACATAAAGTAATAGCAAAGGCTAAATTAGGATTCCCATCTCTGGATCTGGGGATCTTCTCTGGGTTTATCTAGTCTTACACAAAGAATTTAATAATCACTTTTAGGGCTTCCTTGGTGGCGCAGTGGTTGAGAGCCCGCCTGCCGATGCAGGGGACATGGGTTCGTGCCCCGGTCCGGGGAGATCCCACATGCCGCGGAGCGGCTGGGCCCGTGGGCCATGGCCGCTGAGCCTGCGCGTCCGGAGCCTGTGCTCCGCAACGGGAGAGGCCCGTGTACCGCAAAAAAAAAAAAAAAAATCACTTTTAGTGATATGCAAAATGTTCCTTAATACCACTTTTCTCAAGAATCTATATCCACCTCAATGCAATTTCTCTTTCCTTTGCAAACTTCAATTTGAGTGACTGAATGCTTCTATCTGTAATTTCCTCATTATTTTAGACATGAAATTTTAGCATAACAGGTCGAAAAAAAATGGTTATAAGCTCTCTTTACCAATGGAGTAAAATATCTAGATAGAAAGTTAATCCTAGAACACAGTATAAAAAGACAAAGAGTTGAAAGGTAAGAGAGGAAATGTAAGAAACAGAGAGATTCTAAATCCCAGTAATACTAACATAAGGCCATGGATAGATTTCAAGGAGTCCTTGGATAGAAAATGAACTACATGTTTTTCAATAAGCTTTAACTGAATTTAATAATTCCTTCTTCAATGATGAATGTAGGCAAAAATCTCAGTAGCACTGGGAGTACATGTGAATTTATCACCAGCAGAAAGCACAGATATTTTCACATGGCAGTATACATTGCTGCAGGTATCTCAAAGTGAAATTTATGCCCATCACTACTTCAGAATTTAGATACCTATTAAATGTGTTGCTAGATCATTTTATTGATGCATTCACAAAGAATTATATTACTATATTATACTTTTTAGTATTTTGATAACTGAATTTTAATATAATTGGTTTTCTTTCTAATCCGATGAATATATTGGGTTGGTCAAAAAGTTTGTCTGGGTTTTTCTGTAAGATGTTACAGAAAAACCCAAATGAACTGTTTGGCCAACCCAATAATTTTGTACGATTTTAAGTGTAGTTTCACAAGCTATACCAGATTGCCAGAGCAGTGGCACAAAGATTGCTCTATAGGAGTTCGAGAGGTGAAGGGCAGAGTCAATAAACAGAAATAATGGAAGGAAACTTCCCAGAGCAGAGGAGATCCAAGTCTTTAGATTAAATGAATTCACAGTCAAGACTAAAGTGTAGGGCTTCCCTGGTGGTACAGTGGTTAGGAATGTGCCTGCCAATGCAGGGGACACGGGTTCGATCCCTGGTCTGGGAAGATCCCACATGCCGCGGAGCAACTAGGCCCATGAGTCACGATCCTGTGCTCTAGAGCCCGCGAACCACAACTACTGAAGCCACAACTGCTGAGGCCCACGTGCCTAGAGCCCATGTTCTGCAGCAAGAGAGGCCACCGCAGTGAGAGGCCTGCACACTGCTGTGAGGAGTAGCCCCCGCTCGCTGCAACTAGAGAAAAGCCCGCGCACAGCAACAAAGACCCAACGCAGCCAAAAATAAAAATAAATAAATAAATTTATATATAAAAAAAAGACTAAAGTGTGAAAGTGATTAGGTCTCTGGAGGAGATGGAATGTGTAGAGTAGAGGATGGATCATTTACTCGAATTACCTCTTCTTTATTTGAATTTTTAAAATAACTTGAATGTATTCTTGAATAATTTTTTAAAAGGTGCACATGTATGAAATTTAAAAAGAGAGAGAGAGAGAAGAAAGAAAGAAAAAGACATAACAAATACCCTGGTATTGCTGAAGCAATTGCCCAAGCTAGGGAGGCTCAGCAGTTGAGTGTTACAGATCACTAAAAGCCCATGTGCTGATTTCATGACTTTTAATTTAGCAAAAGATCCAATGGAATAGAAGGCTTTGCTGCCAGGCCATCCTACGATTGAGCCCCAGCTAACCAGTAACTGGGCTCACTAGTCTTGGGCAAGTTACTTAAGCTTTCTTAACCTCAATTTCTCCATTTATAAAATTAGAGTAATATCTATCTTACAAGATTAATGACAGATGAGAACTAATGCAAAGATATGTATGTCAAGTGTCTAGAACAGTATATGACATGTAATAAACATAAAAATGGCAATCTCAGTATTATTAAGCTTATGTTGAAAGCTAGGGCAAGCCATGGAAGGATTTCAGTTTTAAGAAAGTACTTAATGACAGGGCTTCCCTGGTGGCGCAGTGGTTGAGAGTCCGCCTGCCGATGCAGGGGACACGGGTTCGTGCCCCGGTCCGGAAAGATCCCACATGCCGCCGAGCGGCTGGGCCCGTGAGCCATGGCCGCTGAGCCTGCGCGTCCGGAGCCTGTGCTCTGCAACGGGATAGGCCACAGCAGTGAGAGGCCCGCGTACCACAAAAATACCCACAAAAAACCAAAAAGCAAAAATAAAAAGAAACTACTTAATGACAGAGGGATAATGATTTGAATGGCATCCAGAGTCTGGGCATAGAGATATTATAATGTAAATGAACAGAAGAAATAGAGATAAGGAGAAGCGTAGGAGAAATGTTTAGGAGACAGGTTTCTCCAGATGTGGCAACCAGTTAAGTCCTGAGTATGAAGGAACCATCTGGGACAGCCCTGGCATATCTGAATTGGTTGAATGGGAGGTTGGTAGCCATCTACAGAAGGATCAGGTTTGTGATGAAGGGTGATGGGATTAGTTTTGGATATGTGGAAATTAAGATGACTAGGGACACTCAAGTGGTCCAAGGGGGCAAGTATTATACAATAGGTGATGGAATATATGCTCAGGAATAGGATCTCTGGAGTTGTAGGTTTGGCTACCATTATTATTATTTTTAACATCTTCATTGGATTATAATTGCTTTACAATGATGTGTTAGCTTCTGCTGTATAACAAAGTGGATCAGCTATACGTATACATATATCCCCATATCCCCTCCCTCTTGCATCTCCCTCCCACCCTTGGCTATCACCATTTTAACAGATGTTAGCAAACTCATTGTTTGATATAAAATCACTAAGGGAGACTATGAAAGTGAGATTAGAAGGCTGAGCCTTAGCACACACACTAATTTAAGAGAACCTTTTATTGATTCTTACTAAAGATGTATATTCCATGTATATCCCTTGCAATAATTTTATGGTATTCTCTTACAAAATGAGGAAAAATTCAACACTAGAAAATACCTCAATTAATAGAAGAAAGGAAGCATTCCTCATATAAAGAGCAAAATTTTAAATCAGTGGGGGAAAATATAAGAATAAAAGGAAAAATTTTAAAAAGCTCTCTTTATATTAAATGCTAATCAAGAGGTAGAATTGTCAGTTTATTTACTGACTCTGTCAACACCTCAAATACCTTGCTATTTAAGGACCATTATTCAAATGTTCATTTTATTTTTTCCTAGTTTTGTTTATCCATAAACATGGTAACAATATCATTTTCTACTTTTATTTGTTTGTTTACTTGCATAGTTACCTTATAAGGTCAAGAGACTTTAGAGGGCCAGCACCTTCCATTCAAAATATTTTATGAAAATGTTTTTCCCTGGGCTTCCCTGGTGGCGCAGTGGTTGAGAATCTGCCTGCTAATGCAGGGGACACGGGTTCGAGCCCTGGTCTGGGAAGATCCCACATGCCGCAGAACAAGTGAGCCCGTGCGCCACAACTACTGAGCCTGCGCGTATGGAGCCTGTGCTCCACAACACGAGAGGCCGCGATAGTGAGACGCCCGCACACAGCGATGAAGAGTGGCCCCCGCTTGCCACAACTAGAGAAAGCCCTCGCACAGAAACGAAGACCCAACACTGCAAAAATAAATTAATTAATTAATAAACTCCTACCCCAACATCTAAAAAAAAAAAAAAAAAATGTTTTTCCCAAGGTAAGGTCATTTCATAAATCAAGGAATTTCTGGGTATATTTTTACTCACAAACAGTTATGTTTTCTTATAATTGTTTTCATTTCATTTGTGATCTAATTATCAGAATCCTAAAACTCTTTCCAATTTAATAGAGGATTTTTTTTTCAATCTCTCTAGAAATGTTTCAGCAGTTTCCATCTGCTTCCTGTGGCTCCTAAATCTAATAGCACTGTTTACAGATGTCTTGTTTGTTGCTTG
Source organism: Lipotes vexillifer (assembly GCF_000442215.2). NCBI lineage: Eukaryota > Metazoa > Chordata > Mammalia > Artiodactyla > Lipotidae > Lipotes > Lipotes vexillifer. The sequence continues at coordinate 4,294,771 of NW_006775603.1, read as the reverse complement.
ATTGGTTTTCTCTTTTTATCACTACTCTTCACACTTTTGAAGTTCAAGTTGTTGTTGCTATTGTTATTATTTCTGCGGTTTGTATGCAAAAAGGTTGAATGCAATGCATTGATTGTTAATTGCTAGTGCAAAAGCCTAGAGGTGAATTCAAAAGTGAGACTTGAAGAATATGTGTGGTTGGGAAACAGGTTGGGACAGAATGGACCTTGTGATGAGGACTCTGGAAAACTGGAAAAGAGGGGGATTTTTTGTTACTTATGTCTGATTCTGACCTCTGCTCCTTCCTATGCATGTAATGTTGGCCAAATTATTGAGGCTTTTTGAACCTCAGTGTTTCATGTGTAAGACATGTATTGATATAATAAAACCATCTGATTGTCATGGGGTTCAACGTTTGTAAAGTATCAAGGACTATGCCAATCACAGAGCAAAACACATCCAATGAGAATCATGATCATCTTTCTTCCTGTTGTTATTACTTGGCATTAAGAGAACTCCTAAGAACTAGGTAATATTAATAATAACAGGGAAAAGGTCCACAGCATTGAGGAAGAAGAAGGCTAATTATTTCTTACTTATTTTTTCAAGTAAGGACAAGTGGACAAAAACTAATTAGCAAGTTAATTATAAGGAATAATTCTTTAACACATCTTTATGTTTGTAGTAGGCTGAATAGTGTCCCCCCAAAATTCACGTCTACCTGGAAGCTCAGAATATGCTCTTGTTTGGAAACAGGATGTTTGCAGATATAATTAAGTAAGGACAGAGATGGGTCCTGAATCCGATGGCAATGTTCCTATAAGAGACAAAAAAGGACACAGAGACATAACGAAGGTGATGTGAAGATGATGGCAGAGGTTGGAGTTTTGTGGTCACAAGCCAAGGGTCGCCTGGAGCCACCAGAAGCTGGAAGAGGCAAGGAAGGGTTCTTTCCTAGAGACTCCAGAGAGGTTGGCCCTTCCAATACCTTAATTTCAAACTTCTGGCTTCCAGACCCATGAGCAAATAAACTCCTACTGTTTTAAGCAGGCGAGTTTCTGGTTACGGCAGTCCTAGGAAACTGATACGAGGTCATATAAAAACTTTTCTAATTTGATAGTGATTTGTTGTTTATCCCCCTTGGAAGAACCTGAGGAATTCTTTATTCTTATAACCTGGAGATTATCTCACAATTTCATTTCTTTTAAAATTTTACCCTTATTTTTTCCTAGAAAAAAACACATATATAACAAGCAAGGCCTTCATTATAACAGTGGAGTAGGAGAGGGGTACAAAGCTTTTTTAAGTGTTAGAAATTATAAATATTTATTTTGGGCAAATGTCTGAAAATACAGCTACTTGTCTATTCTTGATAAACCCAAAGAAACTTAAAACTAAAGCAAAATATGATGAGGAACAAGTTAAAGCAATAACCTCTAGTTAAGTGGGACACTGTGGTAGGCAGAATAATGGCCCCGTCTCCTCCTTCCCCCCAGAAGATGTTAGCCTCCTAATCCCTGACACCTGTGAATATGCTATTTACATGAAAAAAAAAGAACTTTATAGATGTGATTAAGTTGAGGATTTTGAGATGGGCTGGTTATCTGAGATTACCCACTTGGGTCTAATGCAACCACAAGGGCCTTTTTTGTTTTGTTTTGTTTTGTTTTTTGCGGTACACGGGCCTCTCACTGTTGTGGCCTCTCCCGTTGCAGAGCACAGGCTCCGGACGCGCAGGCTCAGCGGCCACGGCTCACGGGCGCAGCCGCTCCGCGGCATGTGGGATCTTCCCAGACCGGGGCACGAACCCGTGTCCCCTGCATCGGCAGGCGGACTCCCAACCACTGCGCCACCAGGGAAGCCCAAGGGCCTTTTTAAAGAGGGTGTCAGGAGGGTTCCAGACAGAGACAGATTGGAAGGTGTTATGCTGATGGAGAAAGAGGCCATGAGCCACGGAATGTGGGTGGCTTCTAAAAGCTGGGAAAGATCAGTGAGTGAACCCTCCCCTAGGACTTCCAGGAAGAATGCAGCTCTGGCACCATATTGATTTTAGCTTGCAAGACCCATTTCAAGCTTTTGATCTACAGAACTGTAAGATAATAAATTTGTCTTGTTTTAAGCCACCGTTTGTGATGATTTGTTATAGCAGCAATAGCAAACCAATACTTGTAGCACAAAAATATGCAGAGAATTTATACTACAGGATTTTATGAAAAATTTCAACCACAAAATCTTATTTTTTTGAGTTGACATTTTTATATTCATCAATTATGAGCAAAAGGGAATAAGATACCATCTTAAAACAGGAATTTCTGAGAAAATTATAGACACTGTTTAGTCTAATTCATAAGCTGAGTGTCACATCACATAAAATTAGTCATCAATGCAGAACTGATAGAAAAAATACTTCAGGGAAAAGAGTCCTGGACTGATAAGCAGACCTGGAATTTAGCCCTGACTATCACTAGCAGGTTGTAGGCTTGGGACAAGTCACTTAACTTCCTTGGATTTCAGTTTTCTTACCTATAATGTAAGTAGGTTAGACATTAGGTCCTTTCCAATTTAAACAAATCGTATGACAAACAAAAATAGAGTTGAGAGTTGGTTCTATTATTCAGTAACACTTGCCTTTCATAATATTACCAATTTAAAATATTTTATGTTTCCAGATTTACTAAGACATATTTATGGATATAAAAGCTGTATAGTTTAGGGATTAATTGGTTATAGCTGCAGCACAGAGGCCCTGGATATATATCGAGTTCTGGTTTATGATATTGGCATGCAGATTATTTCCACTAAAAACAATCAGTACTTAAAAGACTTGGGAAGAACCTTTGACCTTCCCCCAACTGCCTAAAAGAACGTAGATACAGGGCCTGTCCCAGGAAGGGGGTATCACCATAGATAACTACAGTAGGAACTAGGTGTGTAGGCAGCAGGGAACCCAGCAAAGTTTGTTAAAATTTCTCTCTGTGTCCTATTGTCTCTGGAAGGCCCAGCAAACATTTGTTTACCAAACATCTGCTTTTTCATCTCCATATGAATTGCCTTCCTTTCCTTTGAAGTCCCAAACCCCTACCCTAACATCATCTCTTGTCTTTGGCTTAAGATGCTATTTAAGGTGAAGGTTTCAGCCATTTTGGTGAGTTACTGTTTTCCTGGGTCCCTCCCATGTATATATGTTATTCTCCCATGTATATGTGTTATTAAACTTTGGTGTGATTTTTTTCCAGTTAATCTGGCTCATGTCAATTCAATTTTCAGATCAGTGAGAAGAACCCAGAAGGGTAGAGGAAAATTTCTTGCTCCCTGATTCACATAACTCACTTTCCACTTTCCTCATTGCTGGCTTTCTGATAATTAACCATTCAATGCTTTGCAGAGTGATTTTAAAATATGCCAAGGAAAGTGGTGATGTTCATTTAAAATATGGCATTATTACATGTGAAAGTAAAAATGGCCTAAAGCATTCATGCCTGACACAACAAACCAGTAAACTGTTTCATATCTATCTTGTAAGTTTTACTCCACACTTCAATTAAAGATGTGTGGCTGAGGTACAAGCCTGAAAAATAGGGATTCTTTCTCAAAATGTTCAGAATGAAATAATTATTGTGCTGTCAGTGGATGCTATGGCATCACTGTATTAGTATCTTTCTTCCTCGGCTTTTGATGGTAGAACACTGGGGAAGAGAATAAACTAATAGTCCATTTGTACAGTTTAATGAAAGCTTCCCACCACCTTCTGCATGTTCAATCAACTTGGTGATAAGGCTGTATTATGTTTCATTTAATGTTCTAGAGACTGTGCTGGGCAAAGGTTGGCAACACTTCACTGAGAAATCTCCCCATCACACACACCAAAAAAAAAAAAAAAGAAAACAACATGTTTTGATCAATATTCACTGAAGTCACTGGCACTCATTCTCTTTCATATTCATGGTACATCTCAGTTCTGTGTCTTCTACAAAAATAAAATAAAAAAGGAAGAAATACATCTGAAATCTCAGAGATGTAAGCTCAGCCCATTCTCTAAGATAATTTTTGGAAAGCCTTAATACTCAAGTACATAGATCAGAGTGTTGGAGAAGGTCCAAATGATGCAGGCACATCTTTTCAGCCTCTCAGTCTTATTTGCCTTATGATCAATCAGTCTTTGGTCTGATAAAGAAGTGACAGGGCTAAAGGAAATGAAGGCAGGATGGAGTTAGGATGCCTGAGAGGAATGTTAAACAAACCTTATAAGATGTTGACTTTCTTTTGGACCAGACAGAATTTAAGGGAGACTGGTGTGCAAAGGTCGACTGAATGCATCCCAAGCAGAAGCAGATTCACCGGGAAGCCAAGAGAGTTCAGGTGTCAGGATCCCTCACTAGTTTGGCAAAATGAAGATATTTTCATTGCAGTCAGTTAAGACCACTGTCGCTTTCTACACCGACGTTCCCCTCTATTTGACCTTCCCTTACGCGGGTGGCAATGAAGTAGCCTTAGGTATTTTTTGAATCAGGCTAAGGGGAATTTGACTTGGGTATATTTTAAATAAATTCAGAAAAAACAATTTAGATGATTTGCAGTCATTTACAGTGACGGTTAAGTTACAGCTCTCAGGCCTGAAATACTCTGACCACCCACAGGAGTGATGTATTGAGCTCCTGACTAAAAGGTGCAGGGTCGGATGCTGTACTGTGATAAGATGGTGTCCTCTGGTGCTTGACACTGTAACAATGTTAGCAGTTGAGGAGAAAAACAGTTTGAAATATTCAGAGCCACAGCTAGTCTGTGAAATATTCTTCTAATTCTGACAGTTCATATATGAAATGAATTTGATTGAGGATTTCCCCAATATTGCAACAGTTCTAAAAATTTACATGTCATAACCAATAATGAGCTGTGAAGCTGGAAGAAGCTATTTTAAACTGTCAATAATAAAAAAAAATTGATTTTGATTACCATGCTAGTGGAAAAACTGAGTTATCTTTCTAATCTCACTACAGAAAATTATTTTACAAAGTCCTGCGTAAAGAGGAAATCAATGAATATACACATAGGAAATCAGAGGGGAAAAACTATTACAGAAGTGTGTCTGACAGTTAATTAAAACAATGCAAGGTTATTTTTCTGGATTTTGTGATACTTATGGTGTGTATCAGCGCTCTTAAATTTGTAATGCAATGTGATCTCTTTTTTTATTCTAAGTAAATATTCATCTTTGTTTCTAATTCTGAATATATAATTTGGCTTTTTTCTTTTTTTAACAAGTAGTATTCCCTCCTATAATTGTACAAGTTTTAGTTAGGCCCTACGAACCCTGGAAATGCTCCTATAATAAAGCAATTAAAATTTGCGCAGTAGGCTAAAAAATATCATAGTCATCTCTCAAGTACTTATTTTTCTTCCCCAGGAAAGCATTTTTTAAAAGTATACATCTGATGAATTGGGAATGCTCCACAGCAGATGTGAGAGCAGTCTTGTGAAGGCAGGGCAAGCCTTCTCTGGAATGCTGATGGCGGTGTGGGCTAGCACTGTTAGTGTTACTATGGCAGTTAAGATGAAACCACAGAAGAGCAGATCAAACATCATTAGGTAACGCAGCAGACCTCCCTTTGCAAGCAAAGAAGCTCTCAAACAGCAGCTGGCCCTGAATCAAACCTGCTGCACAGACATGCAGAGAGCAATTACTGGAAAAATGCCATCTCCCTGCAAATCTTAATCTGCCTCTGTAATTTCCTTGGCATAAACACTCCCTTCTAAATAATTGTGCCCATTTTATTGTTATTATCAATCACATTTTCTTCTTAAATTCAAAACAGAAAACAATATGATGTGACTTAAGTAGATATTAAATACAAATTTGCTCCCTGACAATATTAGGACTTCTCCAGAAAGCTGATAAAATGGCTTGCACACTTTACAAAGCACAGGAGCTCTCTTGGCCTGTATCATTTAATTTCTTGAAGGGACTGACAGAAGACTTGAGGTTAACATTCGGTTCATGCTCACATTAAGTTCCATGAGGGCAGGGGCTCTGGCTTCTCTCTTACCATTTTATTCCCAATAATTCGTATGGTAGCTGGTACGTAGCAGGAGCCACCTGAGTATTTGTTGAATGAATAAATATGCACCAAGTTGGGGTTTTTGTAACTGTTTTTTCTCTACAAAATTAGAAAACATTTCCTGATAAAATTTCAAATAGACTTTAATAAATGCAAGAAAAAATATGCTCAGTTATTATCCTTAATATTACCAATCTTGACTTAATTTGGGGGAAAATTATCATTTGCTTTATCTTTGGTTTTATTTTTTCTATTTTTGAACTAGAAGGATCCCTTAATCACTGTGGGTCTTTAGTGGCTACTTTTGAATTTAAAAGTGCTTTCTCCTCTATAAATGCTTTTATGACAGTTCTCTGATGTCCACCCCCTCGTTTACAAAGCACAGACGTTTATCTGGAAATTCGTTAACTGTTTTTACACCTGTTCATTCATATTTCTCTGTCACACCAGGATTTAAGATATTTGAGGCATTGTACGACAAGCACATACAACATAATAAATGCTTGAGAAAGGAAAAAATAGCATAGGCTCATTATATACACTAAACCAAATAATGGTCAAGAAATACATTTTGGGGTGAAAGACGAGCAAATTTCTGATTTGTATAATTTTTCCTGCTATTTTAAAAATGCAGGCCTACCCAATTTGAATACATTTCTAAACTATTTTTCCTAGATGAGTAAGAAAATAGAAACAACCTGTTTCATCATTTTCCTTCTCTTTCATGCTTCCATTACCAGAAAAATTGTATCCCTTTTCTTTTCTTAACACTTTCTATTTGGGCTCCTGCTCTGCAACCAATACAGGAATCACTTGAATATACATTGAACACTAAAACACATATATATTATTTTTCTTGTAGAAAGTGTATGTCTTCAAGGAGATGCTTGGATCAAGAGAAAAAACAAAAGGAAATGCACTTATATCAAATGACTACATTATAGGCCTGTTAAAAAGTCAAGGACGGCAGGGCTTCCCTGGCGGTGCAGTGGTTGGGAGTCCACCTGCCGATGCAGGGGACATGGGTTCGGGCCCCGGTCTGGGAAGATCCCACATGCCGCGGAGCAGCTGGGCCCGTGAGCCATGGCTGCTGAGCCTGAGCGTCCGGAGCCTGTGCTCCGCAACGGGAGGGGCAATAGCAGGGAGAGGCCCGTGTACCCCAAGAAAAAAAAAAAAAAAAGTCAAGGAGGGCAAATGTGTTTGCAAATTATTTGTATCTCACATGGACAATATTCTCTATATTTGAAAAATATATGGAGAATTTAATAGCTCGTAATGCAAGAGAGCTAATTAATACTTTAAAGGTTTTCAAATACCTATGGTATTACTGAAAAAAATACCAAAACTTAATTAAGCTAGCTTGCTAAATAAATTTATCTAATATTTAAACTTCTTAATTGTCCTGATCCTTATTACAGTGACATTTTGTGGTCTAACCTTGCCCATCTTTCCCCCAAAAGAAGGTATTTTCTTTTGTCAGCAGACTTTTGTTTGTGGGTGTGAAGGGGAGAATAGTGGAATGAATTAGAGGGTACAACTGTCGCTGCCCATAGGCAGTAAAATTCATTGGGTGGAAAGGAGAGAATGTGAGTAGAAAATCGATTGCTCGATGCTGCCAGCTATATCCCTCGTTCAAAAGTAACTGTGTTAAACACTAGAGAAGGTGGCATCCTGGCAGGAATAACCTGAATATAATTCAGAGAGTGCCTTTAGGTCACAACATATACACTAAAATGTTTACATGTAAATAAAGTCAAAGTATTCTTGTTCATTTTGTATCATGGAGTATTACAGGCAAGTAAAGTCTACAAAGAAGTTTCAGTAAATGTCACTAGCTTCTTAATTATAATACCTTTGCATAACTATTTTAACACATATTTAACTTGAAGTATCAAATATGACTACCCAAATTCAATGAGGTTAGGGATGTAACCAAATTAGTTTCTTCCTTTTTTAACTGGGAAGAGTGATGAACAAAAATATCAAAGGCTTAACTTAACTGTCCAGTGTAATGTTAAAATACAGACTTGATTTTATTTTATCTGTAAGTGCTTCTCACAATTTTTCAGGCTGTAAAATATTTCCATATTAGTTATTCAATAAATCCATTCTTTCCTGAGGTGTTAGACTGGGACTCAGGGATGAGAAATCAGACACAAATTAAACCAGTGCACCAGGTTATCTTTATATTAATAAAATATTATAACATTAACATTTAAAGTTTATTCTGAACTGGGAGCGGTTCTTTTCTTCCCCCATAATAGCTCATATAATTCTCATAACAATCATGTGAGGGAAGAAACTATTATTACTCCATTTTGTGCGTGAGGAAACTGAGGCTCAGAGACATTAAGTAACCTACCTAAGACTACACAGCTGGTAAGCGGCAGACTCCGGAAGGATTTGGACCTAGTCTGTGAAGGCTCCAAAGCCCACATACTACAATATTATCTTTGTGAGAACAAAAAATAACCCTGGAGCATAGTCACTGCCATCAAACAATCTGTAATCTCCTTGGAACAATAGGATGACAAGACATACACAACACACAAACCCCCCACCAAAAAGAGAAGCAAAGCAGGTGCCAAAATGTAGTAGAAGTGGAGTGAGACTACTGATTACTGCTTACACTGGTGTGGTAGACTGTCACACTGGGGGCCCTCAATGACCTATACTTCCTAGTGTTCGTGTACTTGTGTAGTCACCTCACACAGTGGCTGTAACTGTGTGAGGTTACAGAGGCTTGAGGCTTGATGCAGGCAGAGGCTTGAGGCTTGTCCTCTTGGATCACTGAGCCACCATGCAAAATGGCCTGGCTACCCTGCCAGAGAAGACATGTGATAATAGATACACCCAGGTAGGCCTCACCTATTCCAGCCATGTCAGTGTCAGGGAGGAAGAAATTTTTCTCTATGCTTCTAGCTTCTTCTGGCTGGCCTAAGAACTAAATTGACATGAGACGGATAAGAAAATCAAACACAAATTTAATAACATACATACATGGGAGAGACCCAGGAAAACTGAGTAAACTCACCAAAATGGCCAGAATCCTCACCTTAAATACCATCTTCGGCTAAAGACAAAAGAGGATCTTGGGGGTAGTGGTTTAGGACCTCAAAGGTGAGAAAGGCAATTCATATGGAGATGAAAAAGCAAACTGTTTGGTAAACAAATGTTTATTGGGCCATGCAGAAACAATGGGAAAGTGGACTCTGGTCTCTCCTCCACTACAACTAGCCTCTACTCTTTGAGATATCTTTGGTGATAGCTCTATTCCAGAACAACAACAGGCTCTTCATCTAAATTCTTTAGGCAGCTAATAGGGAGGTTACAAAAAAAAAAGACTTCCCCAGTCTTCTGTTTCTTAAAAATAATCAGCCTAAATTAATCTTCATGCCAAAAAGACACTTTGGGTGGCAAATTTTGCTCCCCTACATCAGCTAAGGCATCAGACAGGTGAATGAAGGAGCCAGCCCCTGACACCACTTTTAGCTGAAGAACTGCCCAGCTGATCCCAGCCCAGACTTTAGAACTGCAAGAAATAATAAATAACTATTGTTTTAACTCATTGACTTTTTTTTTTTTCTTGCGTTATGCGGGCCTCTCACTGTTGTGGCCTCTCCCATTTGCAGAGCACAGGCTCCGGACGCGCAGGCTCAGCAGCCATGGCTCACGGGCCCAGCCGCTCCGCGGCATGTGGGATCT
>NW_006775603.1:4246644-4284126 GCF_000442215.2 Lipotes vexillifer | reverse complement strand
GTGTGTGTGTGTGTGTGTGTGTGTGTGTGTGTGTGTGTGTGTATGTGTGTATCCTGTGAGGTGCTAAGGACTGTTCTAAGTACACGCATCAGTGAACAACACTGACAGAGATCCAGGCCCTAGTGCAGCTGACACTCTGGGGGTGAATAATATAATATCCATGTATCTTGCAGTTAAATTAAGCATTAAAACTCTCTTGTCTTTTAAATTTGTAGATTGATACAGTCCTGAGAAAATAAGTAAAAGCTTCCAGTTCATAAAAGTATGTGTTGTGCACTGTTATATCTGAGGATCCAATATGCCAACCCCTCCCTCCATAATCTGATCTGAGAAGGAATTATATCAATGAGAATAAATGCTGCTGTGAGTGTGGTGATGTGCCTGAGATGTAGTCCGTGGAAACCAGGTGATGAGTAAATGAACTCCATTTCCAAGTCTCCTCTACTAAAATGAGTCTATCTATCATATTTACCATACCTACTTTATTAGAATTGTTTCATTTTTTCAGGTCTAGTTAAAATAAGACAGTAGATACATGTCAATCAGAAGGCTGGCAAGCTCATTATTATTTGATTACTCTGTATTCAAATAGGAAAGATGTTAACACTTAGAAAGTGGATCAGAGAGGACAAAATGATAATATAATGAGGTCTCTAAAATTGTATTGAATTATGTATGTGTCTAAAAAGTGAAGAAAATGATTGAAAAATGAACTCCTACCCCAAATGCCCACAATGGAACTCAGAGCATATCATGGAAAATGTTAGAGCAAACAGTCATACATCTAAACTAACTTTACCTTAGATCATCTTGATAGGTTAGATGAAATGCTTCACACCTTGCCTTCTAAATGATTACCACTTTTTGAGAATGTGAATTTCACTGGTTTTTACATTTTAAAATATGTAACATATATATCACGTATTTCAAGATTTTTTCCCCAACATCTTTATACCATTTTCTAAAATTCAACACATGAATAAGTTCTGAATAAAATGGAAACATACCATTTCATAGTCCAGGCCAGACGATCTTTCAAGCAATATAACTTGACCTTTTACCAGAGAGGAAGGCCAACCTGTAACCATCAGTTTCTCATTTGCTCTCTGATATTTAAGTCATTTAAAATTAGCTTAAACAATCTTAATATATCCAAATAGCACAAAATCTTGTCTGCCATCAAGTCTGATCTGTCCACTATCTTTTGTCCTTTCATCAGTGATTGAGAAGGCTTACAGGTGTAGAGAGTATGATTCTTAACCTGTGTTCCTGAAAATTTGCTTTTTGCCTTCTTATTGTCACAAATTCATCTACACCTTTTTCTGCGGCATGTGGGATCTTCCCGAACCGGGACACGAACCCGCATCTCCTGCATTGGCAGGTGGACTCTCAACCACTGCGCCACCAGGGAAGCCCCACCCCTAGATATTCTGGCTGAGAGGTCTACAGGAGGAGGGAGAGGAGGGAGCCTGATGTTTCGTTTCTGAAAAGCTCTAGACGCTGCTGCTCTACAGACCACACTTTCCAGCGCTGAGAAAGGAAGATATTTTTGCAGATATGCATGCTTCTGAAAGAGTGTTTCTGAAAAGCTCTAGACGCTGCTGCTCTACAGACCACACTTTCCAGCGCTGAGAAAGGAAGATATTTTTGCAGATATTTTAAGCATGCTTCTGATTATCTAACCTTGAAAGTTGAGATAGAAAGTGTAAAGCAAGTATTAAAATTTTCAAAGTCAGGTTTCCTAATCTATAAGTTATATAAAATTCACCCTTTTTAATTGTACAGTATGATGAGTTTTGAAAAGTGTACACTCATGTAATCATGACCACAGTCAGGCTACGGAAAATTTTCATCACCTTCAAAAATTCCCTCACCCTCTCTTGCAGTCAATCCCCTTCTGCCATCTCTAGTCCTTGGCAAGTACTGATTTGTCACCATGGTTATACTTTTTCTAGAATAAATTATAAATGGAAACACAATGTATTTAACCTTTGAGTCTGGGCTTAGTTTAATGCTTTTGAGATTCATCCACGATACTGCATGTTGCATGTATAAATAATTTGCTCCTTTTCATGGCTGAGTAGTATTCTGTCAATTATTTGCTTTTCCATTCTCTAAATGATGTATTTGGGTTGTTTCCAGTATGGGCTATTGTGATTAGAACTGCTGTGAATATCTTCACACAGGTGTTTGTGTGACAGTAAATTTTGAATAGAAATCTTCTTCTAAAATGTTTTTATTCCATTACAAAAAATATCCAGAATTAGGCAGTGAATATGTATTATCTTGAATGCATCATGAATTACAAGGAGACTGTGTATTGGTCAGCAGAGCCCAGAAGGGTACTCTCCTAAAGTAGGACAAGCACTTGAGTGAATATTAGTTACATCCTCTGTCTCCTGCTTAGGTTTTAAGATGAAGTAAATCTTATACTCTGTTATAAAGCAGAAACTAACATACCATTGTAAACCAATTATACCCCAATAAAGATGTTAAAAAAAAAAAAAAGATATTAGTCAAAAAAAAAAAAAGATGAAGTAAATCAATGAGAAAAATAGGCCCCAATTATTTAATAAACACACACATTAAACAAATACACAAATAGTAACTTATTTAAATGTCATAACAACTTTATGAATTCGGTCTTAATATATTTCCACATTTCACATGAGGAAATTGAGGCATATAGACATAAAACTTGCCCAAGTCACATAGTTAATAAGTGACAGAGCCAAGATTTGAACCCAGGTAGTCTGGCTCCAGAATCCATGCACTTAACCAGCCATCTATATGTCTGGTATTCAATCATTGGAAAAATGCACTGTAAAAAAGCTGGCTCTGCTCTGAAAATCAGAAATTAAGAGAGGTGGTCTAAGAATTCTGTAAACTGGTCATACAGCAAGGCTGTGTCAGGTAGTTTTAAATCCATTGCATTGCTGAGTCCCAAGCTGATTTTTCTTTTTTTTAACATTCCCTGTCAGGAATAAGGAACAAATCAAATGAACTATGGTCCTGCAGGAGTCATCAATATTACAGCTATTGTTAGCCATACGCATCCTGCGAGGCAACATGTCTGGATCATGAGAATTTCTAGGTCTGAGGACAGAGTTGAGGCAATGGAAAGCCTGAACAATGGGTGCTATTACCACCATGTCCTTTAGAATACACACCTAGAAAATGAGTTCATTTTATTTTTAAATATGCTGTAAAGAGTGCATATTTAAACGTTGATGATTAGAGAAATTTACAAGTTATTGAACTTAGTGACAGATATCTACATAGATAATTGTGGTTTTGTTTTTTTTTTTTACTGCTGTTATGGCACATGTAAAAGGGTTGCTTAGCTACATGAGTAGAAAATTGACCATCACATGTCATTGACCATCACATGTCAGGCAATATAAATAAAGGAGTTTAAAGGCCAGAGGCTCTTGTAGTGTCACAGAATCATCAAAGCTAGTGCAGGTTGCTATGACTTAGTGACATCATAAAGAAGTGTCACTTTAGCAACAAATACCTGTTAATCAAAATCTATCTGAATTTCTAGAGCAATTGTTTAACTTGCAGAGATATATAATTCAATTATGGACCCACAGAGAACACATGTTTAGCCAATAAGAAATGCAGATAGAACTGCTATTTGCTTCTCCTTCCCCCACGTCTGGTTCCTCTTCCTCTGAGGCACAGAGCTAAAGTACATTGTCTCACCTCCCTTGGTATGAGTCCATGTTACTGAGTTCTTGTCACCTTAATGTGGTTGGAAGCATTGTATACCATCTCCACACCTGTTTCCTAACCCCAATGGACCTCCCAAATCGTCCTGACTACCTCCTTTTCCACCAACCCTTATATTCTACCCCCGCTTCTCCCTCCTCCCCCCACCCCTGGGCCAGGCAGGTGTGGGAATCTGGTAGAGGTCACTGATGCCTTAGAAAAAGGAGAAATCAACTGAAGGAAAAAGCCTGGTTCCCCGAATGACTGTGTGGAACTATGCCCATTACCATGATATTGAGCTCTGAGATGAGAGAGAAAGAAAGCTTACTGAAACAGAACAGAGAAGCCCAGAAGTGAATCCACACTTACATGGTCAATTAATCAATGACAAAGGAGACAAGAATACACAATGGGGAAAAGAGCCTCTTCAGTAAATGGTGGTGGGAAAACTGGACAGCTACACGCAAAAGAATTAAACTGGACTACTTCCTCACACCATATAAAAAAAATCTCAAAATGGATTCAACACTTAAATGTAAGACCTGAAATCACAAAACTCAGAAGTTTTATGGCAGTACGCTTTTTGACATTAGTCTTTGCAATATTTTTTTGGATTTGTCTGCTCAGGCAAGGGAAACAAAAGCAAAAATAAACAAATAGGATTATATCAAATTAAAAAGCTTTACTGAATGGGAGATAATATTTGCAAACCATATATTTGATAAGGGGCTATTATCCAAAACACAGTTGGCCCTTGAACAACATATTGTTTAGGGGTGCTGACCTTCCACACAGTCTAAAATCTGGGTGTAACTTACATTCAGCCTTCCATATATACACAGCTCATCTGTATCCATAGTTTGCATCCAAAGATTCAACCAACTGTAGATTTAACCACAGATCACAGAGTATTTACTACTGAAAAAAATTTGGTGTAAGTGGATCTACACAGTTCAAATCTGTGTTGTTCAAGGGTCAACTGTATACAAAGAATTCATACAACTCAACATCAAAAAACCCAAACAACTCCATTAAAAAATGGGCAGAGGACCTGAATAAACATTTTTCCAAAGAAGACGTCCAGATGGCCAACAGATACATGAAAAGATGCTCAACATCGCTGATCATCAGGGAGATGAAAATCAAAACCACAATGAGATACCATCTCATCCCTGTCAGAATGGCTATCACCAAAATGACCACAAATAACAAGTGCTGGTGAGGATGTAGAGAAAAGGGAACCCTTGTGTACTGTTTGTGGATTGTAAATTCGTACAGCTATTATGGAAAACAGTATGGAGGTTCCTCAAAAAAAGGGAAAAATAGAACTGCCATATGATCCAGGAATTTCACTTCTGGGTACTTATCTGAAGAAAACAAAACTCTAATTCAAAAAGATATATACATACCAATGTTCACTGCAGCATTATTTTATAACAGCCAAGATATGCAAACAACATAAATGTCCACCGTTAGATGAATGGATAAATAAGATGTAATATATATGTGTGTGTGTGTGTATATATATATATACACACACACACACACACACACACAACATATATACACACACATACATACATACAATGAATATTACTCATCTATAAAAAATGAAATCCTGCCACTTGTGACAGCATGGATAGATCTAGACGGTATTATGCTAAGTGAATTAAGTAAGACAGAGAAAGACAAATACCATATGATTAAACTTGTATGTGGAATCTAAAGAACAAAATAAAACAAAATGAAAATAGACTCAGAGAACAAATGGTGGTTGCCAGAGGGAAGGGGATGGGGGTGGGGAGAAATAGGTGATGGGAGTTAAGAGGTACAAACCTCCAGTTACAAAATAAATAGGCCAAGGGGATGTAACATATAGCATAAGGAATATGGTCAATAACACTGTTATAACTTTGTATGGGGACAGATGGTTACTAGACTTATCATGATCATTTCATAATATATGCAAATGTCAAATTATTGTAGTATACCTGAGATTAACATAATATTGTACACCAACTAGATTTCATTTAAGAAAACAATTGACCATATTTTGTTACCTGAAAATTTAAACATATACTCATTAAAAAATGTAGATATTTTTCTTTTTAAGTAAACTTTTTATAGATAATTATAGATTCACATGCAACTGTAAGAAATAATACAGATTGGCCTCTTGTACACTTTGCCTAGCTTCCCCCAAACCAATAGTGGCATTTTGCAAAATTATAGTACAATATTCACATATTCACAACCAGGATATTGATATTGATGAAATTTACCACTTTCATTTAGATTTCCAGTTTTACTTGTACTCTTGTGTGTGTGTGTGTGTGTGTGTGTGTGTGTGTGTGTGTATAAGTTCTATACAATTTTATTAACTGCGGTAGATTTTTTTTAAAGCATACTGACTCATTTCTTAAAGGTATTCATAATCTTCATTGCTGTTATTTTACTTTCAAGGAATCTTTACAAAGTAGCATCTTCTCAGGAAGAAGACATTTATACAAAGTTGTATAATTCCTCATTTTTACTTGTTTCTTTTTATTCTTTTAAATTCAAGAACAATTAAATATACTACTCTTAAAATAAATGAACAAAAATAAGTAACTAAATACTGCATTTTAAATCTTAGCCCACAGACAGAATCTTAGACTGCATGTGTTACAGAGGGATCTACATTATGTACTTCTTGTGCAGTTTGTAATTAGATATGCTCTGTATTCATTAGTATCTCCTCTTATACTCATGTACCTTTATTGAAAAATCCATTTAATGTTTCTATTTTTTAAATGCATTTAATTATATGTTTTATCATTCTAAAGGATAAAGTAGCATATTTATTTGACCTAAATATTTTTTATGGGATGCTAAAATCTAGATCATCAGGTGAGCAGTTACAAATTGGTTCATGCATAAAATAAGGAAACAGTGGCATATACTTGTAATTTCGTGGTGTATTTTCCTGACATCTACTGTTTCAGTTTCAGAAACCCTTATCCAACCCCCATTTACTTTCTGCAAAAGCTACCTCATCTCTGTTATACAGAGAGACACTGATTTATAAGAGCTATATTTTCAAACCAGACAACTGTGGTGTCTACTTCTAATACATACAGTATGGAATGGCAGGTTAAATAAAGAAAAGATACCCCCAAAGAGTACACTCATTATTCTTTAGCCGGGGGGTACCATCCACTTAATAAAAAGCAAATTTTGAGCTTTTGTGTGCTGTCGACACATTAAGACAATCAAGTCAATGTTACTGTCACTTACCTGGCCAAATGTCATACTACTTTTGACAAATATCTAAGTTGACTGCTGGAAAGTTCATTCAGTGCAACCCTAACTTTATTTCCTATCCAAAGCTCTTTCTCGTTGAAAGAAGAACCCTCAACCTATAGAACAGAATAAACCTTTCAACTTGGGAGCATTTGAAAGATAGGAAAGGAAAATGAAACAATGGAAACAAATAAAAAGACATCCATTAGGCAGATTGCACCAGAGTGCTCATTTTTTCCCTTAAAGAATGTCAATCATGCAAAGTCAGGGAAGTTTAGGCTTTGACAAATTTTTATGGAACAGTTTTAAATTTATACAGAGTTTTAAAAAACTCTTTCTCCAGGATTTGACTACCTGGCCTAATAACATTTTCTACATTTTATATTAATTCCTAAAAGAATAGTAGCTGAGTAGGCTAGGTTTCTCTATATTCATTTACCACTGTAAAATTTTATTTTGTTTTAAAACAAATTTTAATTTGTTTATTTCATAGATTTGGAATCAGTGTCACAATGTTAAAATGTAACATCTCTTACAAATATAAGAAGAAACTTATAAAAATGGTAAATTTGATCAAACTAAACCTGATAGATAAAATAAATTAGTATAATCCAACCATAATTAAAGCTTTTCCTCATGGCACACATTCTTTCAAATGTTTAAGCTAATCTCTGCACCAAGACTCTGAAAGGCTAAAGTAAAACAAGCCTAGAAGCCACGTTTCCTTCTAGATACGGATTTGCTTTGTGGAAATTAGATTAAAAAATGTATTAATATGTCTTTTGATATGTGTCATTCAGTTCATAATATGTGGCATGTCTCATTCAATTCATAATATGTGGCATGTCTCTTTCAATTCATAATATGTGGCATGTTTCTTTCTGGACCTTTTTGTGGTACGCAGGCCTCTCACTGCTGTGGCCTCTCCCGTTGCGGAGCACAGGCGCCGGACGCGCAGGCTCAGTGGCCATGGCTCACGGGCCCAGCCACTCCGCAGCACGTGGGATCCTCCCGGACCGGGGCATGCACCCGTGTCCCCTGCATCGGCAGGCGGACTCCCAACCACTGTGCCACCAGGGAAGCCCTCAAACACAATTTTTAAGAAATAAAGCTATGTGATAGATATTTTAAGCACTAGAACTGTTGTGCCAGCTTTATTTCTGGTACAGGTATATTCAGAAAGGATAAGCTTTTTTACTTTGCCTTTATGACTAAATGCTAACTTTAAAAAAAGAGATTAGTCACAACTCAGGACCAAAATGAAAAAATGGAATGGTTCAATATGTTCAATAGAAAGAAACAGGTTTAAGAGAAGAGGACCTGCGGTGCATGTCAACAAGATATACGCCATTTAGAAAGCTAAGAAACAGGTGAGTCTACAGTACAGATTATATATATAAACACACACATACATATATATATATATATATAATATCCAGTAAATATAAGAATAAATAGAATATATATATCTCATAAAGATTTTAAAATTTGTACATGCTTACCTAAATCTATCAATTTCTTTTTAATGATTCAATATATTCCATAAGTACCAAGTTTTATTTAATTATTATCTTACAGTTGAACATTTACATTATTTGCATATTTTAAAAATATAAAAATAATATGATAAACACCATATAAGAATAATTTTGACTCATGTTCATGATTTCCATGAAATTGGTGGTTTAAATGTATGTATTAATAGGGCTTCGGTTTGTGAGGTTTAGAAAGCTGGTACTAATTTATAGTCTCTTTTGTTTTAAATTTTTTATTATGGAATATTTTAAAGCAGAGAATAGTGTACTAACCCAGCATGTACTCATCATTTACCTTCAAGAGTTATCAACAGGTGGCCAATCTTATTTTATCTATTTACCATCTGAGTCCCCTCCCTTCTTCATAGAGTATTTTGACATACATCCCAAACATCGTAAACAGTGACAAGCATATTTTTAAACGCTCAGAGAAAACATAAGCATAAGCATAACTATATGGCCAATCAACATATAAAGACCACTCAAGATGAACAAGCTTCTAAACACATTTGTTCTTATACTACAACAAAAACACTCTGTAATTAAAGAACAAAATGGGGAAAATATCTAACGAAAGCGATATAACAGTATAGGACAGTCCATGATAAGTCTATGTTTTAAATATATGTATAGAAAAAAGAAAGAGAAGAACATTTTAATCAAGGGCAGAGAGCAAAGAAAGGTTTGAACTTCGGAGAATAGTGTCAAGTGGGCTAAAATCCAAATGTAATGAGAACTGGGATAAAATCTAAAGGAGAATAAAACACTTTTATAATCAAGTTTGCTGCAAAGAGAACAAAGAAGAGACTAGGCTCAGCCTCTGGCAGATAATGTCATGATGAAGAAGAAAAGGTAACTGAGTAGATTTCCAGTTCCTTTTTTTTGTTGTTGTTTTTGCTTCTACATTCTTCATTAACAGTAGTAATTCAACAAAGAAATGGCAGAACAAAATAAGTACAAGGGAATTTTTTGGTTCAAGATAGATCGAGAGATAGTAAGACTAACTCTTACTCCTGTAATCCCTTAGATCCAAACATCTTATATCCAATAGATAGAAATGTCATCACTAATATTTCAAGAATTTATGTGGATTAGTAATGGTTCCATAGGATGTAAACTAGATAAATGCTGGCTCACTTTTTAAACAGATAATAACTACAACCTACAGTTGAGTAAGCATGCTACTTATTCATAACACAATTTTAACACAATTCAAAACACACCTAAATATTTCAGTTGACAGATGATTAAGAAGACTTTTAACATCTTAGAAATACATGTGGTAAAAACTATTAGTTTTCCTGTGTTCGATAAACATGTCATGCCAAACTAACCTAATTTTCCTTTTTTTAAATAAATGTACTAAGCAAGGAGTTCATGAGAATGTTGTGGACCCTTAGACAAATCTTCCTTAATAAACTCATGGAAGAGGTTTCTAAGAATGAATGTGCTTTGTAACTTGGGCCAGTCTACCTTAAAGATAATTTAGTAGACTTATGACAACCTGCAGGCATCTATATTAGTCAGGACAAACTATTTTGTCCTCTTTTCTGTCCACCATTTTTATTAGAATCTTGCATGAAGACACAGAAAGCAAGTTTATTTGAACACATAAAGCTGAGAGGAAGAATCAGTAAATAAGAAGATTGAAAAGAGCAAAAGGTGAAATATGCTAAAATAAAATGGAGACCAGGCTTGAAAAGCCCCTGAGTAGACAAAAAACAGTTAAGCCACATAGGCAAAACTTAGTCTAGCTTATTTCATGAGCAGTAGCGAAGCTTAACTTAGGTTAATTCTTGTAAATACCTTTGATAATCATAAATGGAATTTAAGTCATTTTCCTCAAATGATATGAGATAATCACTTTTAAGTAATCTCCTGCTGTGGTAACCCTCACTGTAATAACCAATCATTGTAAAGATTAAACAACGTCTTCACTTTCACTTCATAAGCCATCCTGTAATGTTATGCTTTTGAGCTTCGTATCAGTTTTGGATTTGAATTCTGTTTGCGAACAGATTGTTTCGCACTCAGTAAAATACTCAAATCAAATAAAGCTCTCTGAATTTTCTTTTAACAAAAATGATAAGAATGAAAACCTCTTCGAAAATCAGTTATTAAAAACAGGAGAGCCTGCAATCAAATTAATGAGTTCCCATAAAAAAAACACACCTAAATATTTCAGTTGACAGGAAGCTCGACATAAGCCATCAGTGTGTGACTTTTCTGTGACTTCCAAAAAATCGGATGGAATTTTAAGGAGTAAAATACGTTGTTTATAATAAGCAGCAGTGTGATTAAGACCTATGAGGCTTAGAATTAGAGAAAACTGGTATTATCTCTGTCACCTTAGGCAAGGTGCTTTACTGTGTGCCTCTCTTGCCATGGCCTACAAAGCCCTAGGTCATCTGGCCCCTGCCTCAATCTGCTTTACCCACCAACCTTACGTAGTCTTCAGGTACACTGGATGGTTTGCTCCCCCTACATCTTCCAAGCTCAGCTCACCTCAGGCCTTTTCTGTTAGCCATTCCCTCTTCCTGCCTCACTGACCCCCTAGGCCTCGCTTGGCTTTACTTCCTTCAGGTTTGCTCAAAAGTCACCTCCCTAAAGGAGAATTGTTGGACTTGTATATCAAACCTCCATCCCCCGCAACCTTCCACCACAGCACTACCTCTCCCCTTCTACACTTTATTTTTTAACAGCACTTATCTCAATATTAAGTTATATTATTTCTTGTTCAGTTGTCCGTTTCCTCCATAAGGGTACTGGGCATCTGTAGCACAAATAATGGTAACTATTAAAACTCATGTGATAGTTACTGTGCATGAGACACTATTCTAAGTGTTTTACGTACATAGTATGATATGAATACAAATATTAAAATCCCATTTGCAATTGAAGAAACTGACAGGATGAGTTATTTTCCTCCCAAGTCACAGAACTGGTAAATAGCAGCTGAGTCTGCATTCAAATCCAGGAAGTCTGGCTCTGGAGACCAAGCCTTTAACAACCATGCTATAGAGCTTCACTGTAGATTCCAGCTAACATTTTGCTGGATAACTAAAAATAAAATTTGAATAAAATAGTACATTAAAAAGTATGCATCTCAAATATCTAGGCCCATGCATGATATATAAGTATGCAATATATGTTCATAGCAACACATTTATTATTATTATTCTGCACTGGTAAGAATACTTCTGGAATGTAATTTTCAGTTCTATTTAAGAATTATTTGACATATTGGAGCATATCCTTTAAAGGGTGCTCAAAATGATGAAAGTTCTAGAAATTATGTCATCTGATAAAAGGTTTGTAGAGCTTGGGAATTTCAGGCTGGTGAAGTCTTAATGTAAGCCTATAGCTGTCTTCAAATGTCTGAATGCCCCCAGAGGGCAGAATAAAGACACGTGAACACAAGTCATTAGGAGGCATATTTTTCAACACCTTATAAGGATGAACTTTCTCATAAATATTGCAGATCAAAGTGTCCGGTGCAGTCTTTTAAAGTAGAGATCTCCTCTGTAAAATCCAAGCATAAGCTTAATATTAGGGGAAGCTATCTGAAATTCCTCTCTAAGAACATCTACTTTTATAGCCTTTGCCTTAGATTTACCAGATTATGAGAGTGTTTTGTCATCAGAGGTGTATTTGTATTTTTCTTTATAAAATGTACAGAAATCTATATATTTACAAACCTTAGAAAGAGCCAGGGAAGTAAAAAATGAGTGAACTAACAGGTTAGGCAATTTTTCATTGTGTCCTCCCAACAGTCTGTGATGTAGGTGTTATTCTCATTTCATGCATAAGGTTCAGGGGAATAGAATAATATATTCAGGTGGGTTGCAGAGCAAATAAAAGCAAATAGGTAGTTTGACCACAGGTCAGTCTGATTGAAAACATGTGCTCATTCTACCACATTGCATTATTATTATTTTTCTTCCAGAAGGAATAACAAAATAGAATTACTCATAGTCTTTACTCAGCACTGCAGTAGGCTGACACATTTTGGTTTTCCTAATTACATTAACGTATTAGATTGGCAGAAAACCTCTCTCCTCTACATGAGCAAGAAGTTCAACAATCCAGTGTGATAAAACACTCCTTTGGATG
Organism: Lipotes vexillifer; assembly: GCF_000442215.2. NCBI lineage: Eukaryota > Metazoa > Chordata > Mammalia > Artiodactyla > Lipotidae > Lipotes > Lipotes vexillifer. The sequence continues at coordinate 4,271,482 of NW_006775603.1, read as the reverse complement.
AATGAAATGCTGTGGAGCACACATAAAATCCCTCCTTATGGATATATTTAGCATTAGTCAAATTTCTCCCCCATGTGTAGACCTGATCAACAGGCACTAGACACTGATTTCAAAAGTTTGGTAGCTTGAATCTGAATTTTGAACATTTTCCTCATTACTTCAGCATTTGACATACGACATATAGAACAATGAACATGCTGCAAACACAAAACCCCAACAAGTGTTTGAAATAGTAAGGCTTGTGTGAAAATGTGTTTTAATTAATAATGCCAATGACAATGTCAATTCTGTTTATACATTCTTACAACAAGCTTTATATCTGGAAATTCTTTCTCCTTTACTTGAGGATGCTTTCTGCTTATAGCTACCGTGCTAATTTTCTCAAACTATATTCTCTTCATCACGCCCTTTGGTGTAAGTAAAAGCAAGCACAACTTCTCTCTGTTGGTTCAGTTCTTTTTTTTCCCCTAAGAAAAATATGGTGATGCTGGTGTGACATGTTTTGGTGAAATGATAGCTCAGTTAGTCCCTGAGGTGACCAACTGTATTTGATCAAGAAAGAGAAAAACATGTTTTTAATATTGCATTGTTTAAGATATTGATTTTTGGTTGATCTTTTATTTGATAAGAAAGATATTTTAAAAGTTCATGTGAATTTCAAGGGACTCGACATATATTTGTAATAATTCATTTCTTCTACCTAGATTTTATAAAAAAATATATTTTGTTCTTTTCACTTTTCTACATCAAGAAATCAAGGTCATAATCTAGATCTGGTACTTTAGTGATGTGATTCACTGTCGAGCATAACAAAGTTTAATCAGAAAATAAATGAAGGCCATGTTTCAGTACATTAGTTCTATTATACCTGTTTAAAGAAATATTAGCAATGAGGCTAATATATGCCACAAAATGGACACACTGTGAGTTTAGAAATGGGATTCAATGTAGTATTCGAATTGGATAGCTTTGCTCTTTTAAAAAAATATATGGCTCTGACAAGGACAGTCAATCTTATTGAGAACTGTGGTATATAAGGACATAGAACTTTTCTGATTATCGCTTTGATTATTTTACATACTATTACTCTCTTATCTTTATTGAGGACTGTTCTCTAGTAGCTCAAAATATTGCCACATATAACATCTCTTCCATAACGAACATGCCCTTGGCACAAAAAACTGCTAACTCTGATTCTATCTCATATATAAGAAACTGAGATTTAAAACATGTAAGGAACCTTGTTCAAGGTCAAGATGGAAATTTACTGTTAGAACTGGAATCAGCTTCACATGAAGCTCAAATATATGCACAAGGGCACTTTCATCACTTATCTAAGCAATGTCTAGAATTTGTTATTTTGAGTTCTTGTACACGTCTCCTTTCAGGACCCCTCACTGACTGCAACACTGAGAAAGGAAATATGCAATGCGCAGCCCCTTCTGGGTCTTCTTTGCTGGGTCTCCTCCTCTAGCCAGCAGGGAAACACTGGAGCATCTGCTCAGTTTTAGGTCCTCTTTTATCTCATTCTCTCCACATTCAGGGGCACCTCATTCACGCCTATGGCTTTAAATACCTCCTCTGCTCTGATCATTCCCAAATTCATTTCACCTGTCCATACCTTGAGCTCTAGACTCATCTCTCTGCTACTTCTATACTTGGTGCACTTCTATACTAGATGCACCAGTCAGCATCTCAGACAACCAGAGGTTTTAATTCACCCATCAAACCTGTTTCTTTCCCATTTTTTCCCAGGTCAATCAGAATCTACAGTAATCCTTGATTCTCCCACTTTCATTCATGCTTCACATCCATTTCACTATTAGGTTTTATAGTTCTATCTCCAAACTATATCCTGAATAAAACATGAAACCTTCTGAATATGATAATACATCTTTCTTCAGTTGGAAAATTCTTAACCATATCTCTTCAGATATTCTTGTATATATATTTTTGTCTTTAAAAATGCCATTATTTTATGTTCTATTTCAAACTGTTGCTCTCTTATGTAAAATTCTTGTGTTGCTAATTTTGTTTTTTGTCACTGTTAACTTTTACTTATAGGGAGTGAATTGCTTCTTTATGTGATTTTTTATTGTAAGCACCCCACCATTTTTGGGGGTAAAAACTTTTAAAGAATTACACTGTAGGGTAAAGTGCACTCATATTTCATTTATAGCCCAATTAATTTTTACATATGTATATAATTGTGTATACCACAACCTAGATATATAAATACCACAAGGATTTACATATAACTTAGACAGATATGTAAGTAGGTAGGTTTACATGTCATTTCATAGATAATGTAAATGCTACAAAGTGGCCTATTTCAAGCTACCAACATGACAACACTGAACATGGAGCTGGGAGGAGATGTGCAGAATTGGCTCCTGTGGGCTGGTAGGCACTGGCTCCAGCACACCATTAGGAAATGCTCCCATTTTCTTTGATTAAGACTTAAACTCCTTACCATGGTCTGTCCCTCGCCTACCTCTCCAACTTCACCATATACCATCCTGCCATCACTTACATTACAGCCACGCTGACCTCCCTCCTGTCCCTACCATAAAAAAAACCCTTCCCTGTCTCTGGACCTTGAACGTGCTAGTCTCTCTCGCCTGGTTCTTCCTGTGGCGACTCATTCTTGTCCTCCACAATTCAGCTGTAACATGTCACACACTCGGAAAGCTTTCCCATGGTCATCCAATCTAAAGTGGCTTCCCTAGTCTTAGTTTAAGGTTTCTACTGCCTTCTTTCATAGCACAAATTGCAAAGGGCAATTTTCATTTCTTTAGCCCTTTATTTATTGTTTCATTCTGCACTAGAATTTAGTCTTCGTGAAGGCTGAGGCATTGTCTGTCTTGTTCACCACCATTTTCCGGGGCCTGGCTCAGAGCCTGACGCAGAGGAGGCACTTAATGAATGGGTTGAGTGAATGAATGGATGGATGGATGGTGTATTACTGACGAGTGAGTGACTAAATCTCCAGAAGGATACCATTTCAGGAATGGTATCATGAGGCTGAAATCCACCAATTTAGATATGAAATTGACCATATTTAAGAATCTGACAGCGCCCACCAAAGTGTTATTAGAGTCAGTGTTTATTAAGAGTTTTCATCAGAGGCAGTGTTTTTGCGTCAGATAGCTATGGGTTTAAACGTCAAGTCTGCCAGTCAACCTCTCTGGGCCCAAGCCTTTCTTAATTTCTAAAATGGAGATAATCTTCAGGACTATATTTAAGAATATATATGCCAGGCATGGCACACCTGCTAAATGATTGTAACTGTTGTTATTATCATCAAGATGTATAGTTTATGGTAGGCCAGAATATAATAAATTATATTATATAAAATTATATTACATAAAATTATATTAAATTATATATTATGTAAAAATCACTTCTCATATTTGGTTTTATACTTGTTTATTTTATTTAATTTATTTATTATTATTTTTTGCATAAAGTGCACTCATATTTCATTTATAGCCCAATTAATTTTTACATATGTATATAATTGTGTATACCACAACCTAGATATATAAATACCACAAGGATTTACATATAACTTAGACAGATATGTAAGTAGGTAGGTTTACATGTCATTTCATAGATAATGTAAATGCTACAAAGTGGCCTATTTCAAGCTACCAACATGACAACACTGAACATGGAGCTGGGAGGAGATGTGCAGAATTGGCTCCTGTGGGCTGGTAGGCACTGGCTCCAGCACACCATTAGGAAATGCTCCCATTTTCTTTGATTAAGACTTAAACTCCTTACCATGGTCTGTCCCTCGCCTACCTCTCCAACTTCACCATATACCATCCTGCCATCACTTACATTACAGCCACGCTGACCTCCCTCCTGTCCCTACCATAAAAAAAACCCTTCCCTGTCTCTGGACCTTGAACGTGCTAGTCTCTCTCGCCTGGTTCTTCCTGTGGCGACTCATTCTTGTCCTCCACAATTCAGCTGTAACATGTCACACACTCGGAAAGCTTTCCCATGGTCATCCAATCTAAAGTGGCTTCCCTAGTCTTAGTTTAAGGTTTCTACTGCCTTCTTTCATAGCACAAATTGCAAAGGGCAATTTTCATTTCTTTAGCCCTTTATTTATTGTTTCATTCTGCACTAGAATTTAGTCTTCGTGAAGGCTGAGGCATTGTCTGTCTTGTTCACCACCATTTTCCGGGGCCTGGCTCAGAGCCTGACGCAGAGGAGGCACTTAATGAATGGGTTGAGTGAATGAATGGATGGATGGATGGTGTATTACTGACGAGTGAGTGACTAAATCTCCAGAAGGATACCATTTCAGGAATGGTATCATGAGGCTGAAATCCACCAATTTAGATATGAAATTGACCATATTTAAGAATCTGACAGCGCCCACCAAAGTGTTATTAGAGTCAGTGTTTATTAAGAGTTTTCATCAGAGGCAGTGTTTTTGCGTCAGATAGCTATGGGTTTAAACGTCAAGTCTGCCAGTCAACCTCTCTGGGCCCAAGCCTTTCTTAATTTCTAAAATGGAGATAATCTTCAGGACTATATTTAAGAATATATATGCCAGGCATGGCACACCTGCTAAATGATTGTAACTGTTGTTATTATCATCAAGATGTATAGTTTATGGTAGGCCAGAATATAATAAATTATATTATATAAAATTATATTACATAAAATTATATTAAATTATATATTATGTAAAAATCACTTCTCATATTTGGTTTTATACTTGTTTATTTTATTTAATTTATTTATTATTATTTTTTGCAGTACGCAGGCCTCTCACCGTTGTGGCCTCTCCCATTGTGGAGCACAGGCTACGGACGCGCAGGCTCAGCGGCCATGGCTTACAGGCCCAGCCGCTCTGCAGCACGTGGGATCCCCCCGGACCAGGGCACGAACCCATGTCCCCTGCATCGGCAGGTGGACTCTCAACCACTGCGCCACCAGGGAAGCCCTATACTTGTTTATTTTAAATGCTAATCCTACCTTAAGTTTTTACAAATTATCTCTCAAAGAGCACAAAAGAGTTTCATATCATCTTTCATACATCCCATAATATTTGAGAAGAAGTATTGATTTTACAGATGAGGAAATGAAAACAGAACTACTATGTCCCTAATGGTTACAGAATGAATCACTGGGAGAGCTAGTCTTAGAAGTCAGGCAATCTGTATCTAATTTCCTCTGAAATGTGTCAAGCATGAAAACATCATAATAGCATTTGGTGTAATATAGAGGGTTAACAAAAATAATAAACCAGAGCCTAGATACATAGAAGTCGGTAGATGAGAGTACTAATGATAATTGCTGAAGAATTTAAAAGGCAAGCTTATAGTTCTTATATTGATTGTGTTTCTGTGGTTTGGCTCTTGTTACAGCATCTACATAACTTGTCCTCCTGGTAATAAAACGCTGCCTGTTTCAAGGGCACCCAATAGCCATGTCAGTCCAGATGCTGCACAGCCCTATTTCCAGGCTCCCTGTGTTCCTTGGGGTGCCTCTCCTTTCTCTCTCCCTTCTTCACTCTCGCCCTCTCGCTCTAGCTCTCTCTCTTATTCCCAGTCCACTTGATATTTTCACAAGCTGAAATTACTGTCTACTGAGACATTAATATATTCCATTTTATTGCCAACTGGATGAAACTGAATAAACAAATATTTTCAGCAATTTTATTTTCACTCACTCATGCCGACAACCTAGTTTACACTGGTACCTTGGATAATATGTTTTTTCCCTTGTTTCTTCAGGGCTTTGTGAATAATGTGTAATGCAATCAGTGAGATAACTGAAAAATACTTCAAATGTTTATCAACCATCTAAGGCTTTTTGCCTCTGTTTGTATCTCAGATAAAAATAAGTCAGTTTTTAAAACTGTTTTTATTAAACGTGACAATAGAGTTTTTAGGTTTATTTTATTTTCTTCTCTCCTTCCTCTCTCCTTCCATCAAAGGCTACAGATATGACTTTGCCCCCCCAACTACCTGAGAGTTGAAAATCTTATAATCACAGATGTATAGCATTCAAATACAGTGCGATCTCTAGGAAATGTTGCTAGTAAAAGTAGTGTGTTTTTCATTTCATTAAGATAATATCCCTTCTTTCCAGTTTCCAGAAGGGCATCCAGGGAAGGGATACAGTGAGAGTTAGGAACCCGTTATGAGGGGACCGCTTGAGTTTTGGCAAATGCCCAACCTCAAGGCGTGAAGTAAATTGCAGAAATGAGTGTGCAACACCTCTGGATAGTTGGCTTGTCATCTGAGTGATGGCACTGAGAACTTCTAAGTTTCTGCAGCTGTGCAAGTGTAATGTCAGAAAGCAAGATGGCTAAGACCATTAGTCCTAGGAAAGGAGTAGATGCTGGAGGATTTCAGTTATGTCAGGAGACTAGTTGGGACAGGACAGTGGAGGAAGAATATAAGGTCTTTCTGCTTTCTCACTGCTTTGAATAACAAGGTAGAGGCTTAGGATGCTCTGAGCTCCTCCTGAGTTCTGAGCATTCCAACCAGGCCCACCTCCTCATGGAGAGCCGCCAACCCTCACACTTCTTTTAGCATCTTCCTTCGGGGAAAATGAAGCCAAAAGAAATCATGACTACCCCTATTTCGTTGACTTCCTGACCCCACCCATTCTCTGCTCCTTTCCTCTTTTTCCTTCTGGTGGGGAAAGGTAGAAACAATGGGAGTGAACTTCCTTATTCTATTATATGGGTACATCACAAATACAGGAAACTAAGTCTATATATTTTATCAACACTGTCAGAATGGTGGCTACTTGTTGTAGTTATTGCTACCTTCAGCAATTTCTTCCACATTTGCTTTGTCTTGCAGCAGACTCGAAGAGAAGAATTACTTAAACAAAGGAGAAAAGGTTCTCTTGCTGGGGCTCAGAACTGATGAGTCATCAAAGTCTGAATCCAGGATGGTACAATATTTCACTCAATAAACATTTGTTGAGTGCTGCTAGGCATTATTCTAGGTGCTAGAAACACAGTAACGAACACAACAGAGGAGACAGACAAGGTCCCTGAAACCCCTGCCCCAGGCTAGTGAGAGGAGACAGATAATCTGAAGTTACCAAAAAAATAAATTAACTTCATAGCAGTAAATAAACTGAAGGAAATTAAAGAAGGTTAAATGAGAGGTAGTGACTCAGGTTGGGCAGAATGGAGGAGACATTTGAGCCTGAACAGCAACCTGGAGTAATATAAGTATTCCTCTGGCTCAGATAAGGAAAATGTGATATTCCCAGGATGTTCATATGATATAATGTCTGTTAAGCTCTCCCATAACTATTGTACATAATATTTTCTCAGTGAGAAATCAGAATGGTGGGGAGTCCCGAGTTAAGTACAATTTTGAGTCATGCTGTGTTAATGATTCAGCATTACTGGTGTTTTAGTTTTAAAACTAAACTGGTGTTTTAGTTTTAAAAACTAAACTAAAACTTTATTTACTTATTTATTTTAGTTAATTTTTTAAAGTTAATATTTAAAAGTTTTAAATTTTATTAACTTTAATATTTAAAATTAAATATTTAAAATTAAATTTAAAATTAAAATTTTAAATTTAATATTTTAAATTTAAAGTTTTAGTTTTTAACCCAAGTCCCGAGTTAAGTACAATTTTGAGTCATGCTATGTTATGATTCGGCATTACTCGTGTTTTAGCTTTTTAAGGAATTTCCATACTGTTCTCCATAGTGGCTCTATCAATTTACATTCCCACCAACAGTGCAAGAGGGTTTCCTTTTCTCTACACCCTCTCCAGCATTTATTGTTTCTAGATTTTTTGATGATGGTGACTGGTGTGAGATGACACCTCACTGTAGTTTTGATTTGCATTTCTCTAATGATTAGTGATATTGAGCATCCTTTCATGTGTTTGTTGGCAATCTGTATATCTTCTTTGGAGGAATGTCTATTTAGATCTTCTGCCCATTTTTGGATTGGGTTGTTTGTTTTTTTGCTATTGAGCTGCATGAGCTGCTTGTGAATTTTGGAGATTAATCCTTATTCAGTTGCTTCATTTGCAAATATTTTCTCCCATTCTGAGGGTTGGCTTTTTGTCTTGTTTATGGTTTCCTTTGCTGTGCAAAAGCTTTTCAGTTTCATTAGGTCCCAATTGTTTATTGTTGTTTTTATGTCCATTTTTCTACGAGGTGGGTCAGAAAGGATCTCGCTGTTATTTATGTCATAGAGTGTTCTACTTACCTTTTCCTCTAAGAGTTTTATAGTGTCTGGCCTTACATTTAAGTCTTTAATTCATTTTGAGTTTATTTTTGTGTATGGTGTTAGGGAGTGTTCTAATTTCATTCGTTTACATGTAGCTGTCCAGTTTTCCCAGCACCACTTATTGAAGATGCTGTCTTTTCTCCATTGTATATTCTTGCCTCCTTTATCAAAGATAAGGTGACCATATGTGCATGGGTTTACCTCTGGGCTTTCTATCCGGTTCCACTGATCTATATTTCTGTTTTTGTGCCAGTACGAGAGTGTCTTGATTACTGTAGCTTTGTAGTATGGTCTGAAGTCAGGGAGCCTGATTTTTCCAGCTCTGTTTTTCTTTCTCAAGATTGCTTTGGCTATTCGGGGTCTCTTGTGTTTCCATACAAATTGTGGAACTTTTTGTTCTAGTTGTGTGAAAAATGCCATTGGTATTTTGAAAGGGATTGCATTGAATCTGTAGATTGCTATGGGTAGTATAGTCATTTTCACAATGTTCATTCTTCCAATCCAAGAACATGGTATATCTCTCCATCTGTTTATCATCTTTAATTTCTTTCAACAGTGTCTTATAGTTTTCTGCGTACAGGTCTTTTGTCTCCTTAGGTAGGTTTATTCCTACGTATTTTATTCTTTTTGTTGCAATGGTAAATGGGATTGTATCCTTAATTTCTCTTTCAGATTTTTCATCATTAGTGTATAGAAATGCAAGAGATTTCTGTGCATTAATTCTGTAGCCTGCTGCTTTACCAAATTCATTGATTAGCTCTAGTAGTTTTCTGGCAATCTTTAGGATTCGCTATGTATAGTGTCATGTCATCTGCAAACACCGACAGTTTTACTCATTCTTTTCTGATTTGGATTCCTTTTATTTGTTTTTCTCTCTGATTGCTGTGTCTAAAACTTCCAAAACTGTGTTGAATAATAGTGGTGAGAGTGGGCAACCTTGTCTTGTGCCTGATCTTAGTGGAAATGCTTTCAGTTTTTCACCATTGAGAACGATGCTGGCTGTGGGTTTGTCATATATGGTCTTTACTATTTTGAGGTAAGTTCCCTCAACGCTTACTTTCTGGAGAGTTTTTATCATATACGGGTGTTGTATTTGTCACAAGCTTTTTCTGCATCTATTGAGATGATCATATGGTTTTTATCCTCAATTTGTTAACATGGTGTATCACATTGATTCGTTTGCATGTATTGAACAATCCTTGCATCCCTGGGATAAACCCCACTTGATCATGGTGTACGATCCTTTTAATGTGCTGCTGGATTCTGTTTGCTAGTATTTTGTTGAGGATTTTTGCACCTATATTCATCAGTGATATTGGCATACTGCTTTCTTTTTTTTGTGACATCTTTGTCTGGTTTTGGTATCAGGGTGATGGTGGCCTCACAGAATGAGTTTGGGAGTGTTCCTCCCTCTGCAGTTTTGTGGAAGAGTTTGAGAAGGATGGGTGTTAGCTCTTCTCTAAATGTTTGGTAGAATTTGCCTGTGAAGCCATCTGGCCCTGGGCTTTTGTTTGTTGGAAGATTTTTAAACACAGCTTCAATTTCAGTGCTTGTGATTGGTCTATATTTTCTATTTCTTCCTGGTTTGGTCTCGGAAGGTTGTGCTTTTCTAAGAATTTGTCCATTTCTTCCCTGTTGTCCATTTTATTGGTAAATAGTTGCTTGTAGTAATCCTTTGTACTTCTGAAGGGTGCACTGTAACTTCTCCTTTTTCATTTCTAATTCTGTTAATTTGAGTCTTCTCCCTTTTCTTCTTGATGAGTCTGGCTAACAGTTTATCAATTTTGTTTATCTTCTCAAAGAAGCAGCTATTAGTTTTGTTGATCTTTGCTATCGTTTTCTTCATTTCTTTTTATTTCTGATCTGATCTTTATGATTTCTTTCCTTCTGCTAACTTTGTGGGTTTTTTCGTTCTTCTTTCTCTAATTGCTTTAGGTGTAAGGTTAGATTGTTTATTTGAGATGTTTCTTGTTTCTTGAGGAAGGACTGTATTGCTATAAACTTCCCTCTTAGAACTGCTTTTGCTGCATCCCATAGGTTTTGGGTCGTCGTGTTTTCACTGTCATTTGTTTCTAGGCATTTTTTGATTTTCTCGCTGATTTCTTCAGTGATCTCTTGGTTATTTAGTAGCATATTGTTTAGCCTCCACGTGTTTCTATTTTTTACCATTTTTTTTCCTGTACTTGATATCTAGTCTCATAGCATTGTGGTCAGAAAAGGTACTTGATACGATTTCACTTTTCTTAAATTTTCCAAGGCTTGATTTGTGACCCAAGATATGATCTATCCTGGAGAATGGTCCATGAGCACCTGAGAAGAAAGTGTATTCTGTTGTTTTTGGATGGATTGTCTTATAAATATCAATTAAGTCCATCTTGTTTAATGTGTCATTTAAAGTTTGGGTTTCCTTCTTTATTTTCATTTTGGTTGATCTGTCCATTGGTGAAAGAGTGGTGTTAAAGTCCCCTACTATGATTGTGTTACTGTCGATTTCCCCTTTTATGCCTGTTAGCATTTGTCTTATGTATTGAGGTGCTCCTATGTTGGGTGCATAAATATTTTCAATTGTTATATCTTCTTCTTGGATTGATCCCTTGATCATTATGTAGTGTCCTTCTTTGTCTCTTGTAATAGTCTTTATTTTAAAGTCTATTCTGTCTGACATGAGAATTGCTATTCCAGCTTTCTTTTGATTTCCATTTGCATGGAATATCTTTTTCCATCCCCTCACTTTCAGTCTGTATGTGTCCCTAGGTCTGAAGTGGGTCTCTGTAGATAGCATATATACGGGTCTTGTTTTTGTCTTCATTCAGCCAGTCTATGTCTTTTGGTTGGAGCATGCAATCCATTTACGTTTAAGTTAATTATCGACATGTATGTTCCTATTACCATTATCTTAATTGTTTTGCGTTTGTTATTGTAGGTCTTTTTCTTCTCTTGTGTTTGCTGCCTAGAGAAGTTCCTTTAGCATTTGTTGTAAAGCTGGTTTGGTGGGGCTGAATTCTCTTAGCTTTTGCTTGTCTGTGAAGGTTTTAATTTCTCTCTCAAATCTGAATGAAATCCTTGCTGGGTAGAGTAATCTTGGTTGTAGGTTTTTTCCCTTTCATCACTTTAAATAGGTCCTGCCAGTCCCTTCTGGCTTGCAGAGTTTCTGCTGAAAGATCAGCTGTTAACCTTATGGGCATTCCTTTGTGTGTTATTTGTTGTTTTTCCCTTGCTGCTTTTAATATTTTTTCTTTGCATTTAATTTTTGACAGTTTGATTAATATGTGTCTTGGCGTGTTTCTCCTTGGATTTATCCTGTATGGGATTCTGTGTGCTTCCTGGACTTGATTAACTATCTCCTTTCCCATATTAGGGAAGTTTTCAACTATAATCTCTTCAAATATTTTCTCAGTCCCTTTCTTTTTCTCTTCTTCTTCTGGGACCTGTATAATTCGAATGTTGGTGTGTTTAATGTTTTCCCAGAGGTCTCTGGGACTGTCCTCAATTCTTTTCATTCTTTTTTCTTTATTCTGCTCTGTGGTAGTTATTTCCACTATCTTATCTTCCAGGTCACTTATCCCTTCTTCTGCCTCAGTTATTCTGCTATTGATCGCTTCTAGAGAATTTTAAATTTCATTTATTGTTTTGTTCATCATTGTTTATTTGCTCTTTAGTTCACCTAGGTCCTTGTTAAACGTTTCTTGTATTTTCTCCATTCTATTTCCAGGATTTTGAATCATCTTTACTATCATTACTCTGAATTCTTTTTCAGGTAGACTGCCTATTTCCTCTTCATTTGTTTGATCTGGTGGGTTTTTACCTTTCTCCTTCATCTGCTGAGTATTTCTCTGGCTTCTCATTTTGTTTAACTTAATGTGCTTTGGGTCTCCTTTTTGCAGGCTGAAGGTTTGTAGTTTCCATTGTTTTTGGTGTCTGCCTCCAGTGGATAAGGTTGGTTCAGTGGGTTGTGTTGCCTTCCTGGTGGAGGGGACTGGTGTCTGTGTTCTGGTGGATGAGGCTGGATCTTGCCTTTCTGGTGGGCAGGACTGTGTCCAGTGGTGTGTTTTGGGGTGTCTGTGAACTTACTGTGATTTTAGGCAGCCTCTCTGCTAATGGGTGGGGTTGCGTTCCTCTCTTACTAGTTGTTTGGCATGTGTGTCCAGCACTGGAGCTAGATGGTTGTTGAGTGGAGCTGGGTCTTAGTGTTGAGATGGAGATTTCTGGCAGTGCTCTCGCTGATTGATATTACATGGGGCTGGGAGGTCTCTGGTGGTCCAGTGTCCTGAACTTGTCTCTCTCATCTCAGAGGCTCAGGCCTGACACCTGGCTGGAGCACCAAGACCCCTGTCAGCCACACGGCCAGGTATGTGGGGAGCTTCTTGCCTTTTGGAAGTCTGAGGTCTTCTGCCAGCGTTCAGTAGGTGTTCTGTAGGAGTTGTTCCACATGTAGATGTATTTCTGATGTATTTGTGGGGAGGAAGGTAATCTCCACATCTTAGTCCTGTGCCATCTTGAAGGTCCCCTCTCAGTTTTATGTATAATATGTGGAGAAATTTCCAAAAGCAACTAGATTGACAAACTTAATTAGAGCCCCTAACATGGAAAAGGAATTTCTCTATATTTGCATTTAATTATTTAATTCAAAATCCCAAATGGAGAAATGATAAGTAAGACTATCTGCTAGAATCACATAAAGCTGTGTACCCTTTATATGTTAATATGGTGAAGAAGAATATTGATGTTTTGAGCTGAAAAACCAATAAAAACTTCTTGTGCTTCACAACTAGAGTGCAATATTTCACTTGACTGTGATTTATAAATTTCCTACAGGCTAAATATTTTATACGCAGAGTTAAATACACAAAAATACTAAATGCAATAAATTTCTGATGATGATATAGTTTGAGGCAGGAATTTTCCATCATATTTACCTATTGCTGGGCAGATGGGGCCCTCAAGCTTAACATACAAGGTAAGAATCAGCAAACAAAGGCATATCGTGGGCTTTATTGTCAAGGAAATGGAAAGTGGTAATTCTTGCATATCTACTCTTTCCACACTTTCCCAGGCAGTCCCCTATGTTCTTTAAAAATAAACTTTGTATTTTCCCACTACACAGCCTTTATTTTTTTACAGGTGAAAAACTGAAGCTCAGGGTTTTAAAATATATCTATTCATTGAATTAGCCCAAATATATTGATTCTGAGCTCTTTTTTATTTTTTCTGTATTTTAGCTTATATATTCCCCCAATAGGCTGAGTTACAAATTATGTGCCACATATAGGGAAATGTACCTGGTAATTTCCCAGGATTGTTACTAGACCTCGTGGCTAGGTAGTGGGGAATCTCAGAATGAAACCCCCTCATCTATCTCTAAAGCCCAAATAATATAAGCTTAAGTCTAATATGTTATCTTGGACTTTTAAAGAAGTATTTAATAAAGCACGGTTTAGAAATTGTCAGAGATTAACAAGTAAATTCTCCTAAAACTCCCCAAATTTGTAACTAATTCTAACAAGGAAAAAATAAGCACGAGTATGGACAATGTAAAGAGAATTCAGAATCAACCTTCCTGGACTGATCCAATGATTACATTATATTGTAATGTTCAGGTATAAACTATGCAATCTGGTTACAATTACATCTGTATATAGTATATATATACTGCACACAAGCATACATCATTGATTTATGCCAATATTGGCAGAATCTTCCATCATACTTGTTTTTGTATATCTGTTATCAATCTAATATCATATTTTAAATTTAAAGATTAAGAGTATTCAAAAAAGTCTCTGTCTGTCTGCCTTCATGCCTCTCTTTCCTATCTTGTTTTCTGTTTCCTTCTCAGGGCATAGATTATGTTGAGGCGAGTAAAGCATTTTTGCTTGGGCACAAAATTTAAGGGACCATCACATTCAGTAATTAAAATAAATAATATTTTAATGCAATATTTACAAAAAAGAAAATTGATTTAAAAATCCATGCTGAACAAAATATCAAAAATTTACATAAAGACTGGATCTGCTAGTGCCATGTGGAACCAAGTCTATATATTGTGATTATTGAGGGTTTTTTGGCATCCCTTCCCCTTAAATTATGCACCTGAAGTGAGTGCCAAACTTGCTTGACCCTAGCCTGGCACTGTGCTGTCCTTCCTGCTTTGCTTCTCAGCCTTCTAGGCAAGAGTATAAAACAAGTACATACAGCTGGTCCTTTTACCAGCCTAAGTACAGGAAATTCCACATGTCAGACTTCTCTGGTCAAAGTGACAAGTCTCAGTTAAACAAACACACATAATGAGACAGATAATTTAAATTAGGTTGAGAAGTGGAGACCTATTCTATTTATAAGACAAAGTATTTTACTGAGAGCTTTTTTAAGAAAATGAGTAAGTTGTACCATCCAGAATATAATAAAAATACAAAAATATCTAGTCTCTTTAGGAACTCTCTATGAGGACCAAGGCTTAGAAATTTGGGGGTCTGAATTCATGAGTAATACGAGATTGATTACTACAAAAGATTTTAGTTATTCAAGTTGGAAACAAAGATCAAAAATGAAGCTTGAAACTCAGCTATTTAATTTAATTCATTAAAGACTTGCAGAACTTTTATATTTGAGTTATTCCTAAAGAGACATAGGGATACATGGATGAATCAAGTATGAATCCTGAGGCAAAGTAGTACACAATCTAGAAGGATAGACACAGACCATCATAATATTAAGAAGAAATCATATGTGGGGATAGAAAAATTATTGAGAGTTTAATGGAGAAAGAAAATATTCTAGGCAAGAGAATCAGGAAAGACTCTTAGTAACAGCTGAGATAGACCTTGGAAATGAACAGCCGAAGAACAGGAAAAGAACGCAATGGGAGGAGGGGCTCCTAATGAGAGGAAAGAAATGAACAACACTTGATATGTAAGAATATTGAGGCATTTAAAAGAAAGCCAGTAACTTAGTTTAATAGGAACATAAGCCATATGATAGAGAAAAGACGATACTTAGATAAATGTTCAGTACAGAATAGGTGTTCAATAAATATTTTTTGAATGGAAAAAATGAATAAATGAAGATTGAAAGGAAGGATAATGCCAAATTGTAGAGACCTTTGAATGTCAGGATAAACAAATTGCACTTGAGATAAAGTGGAACACAAACGCTTTTGAGCAAAGATGGATCACTACCAGAACTGTGCTGAGGGAAGATTAACTGCCGGGAGGGGTCCGAACAGTTAGCTATTTGTAGAGTCCAGGAGGGTAGCAATAACGACAGGAATTACTAACTTGAAAGCAGAAAGGGAAAGGAGGGATAAATGGGAAAGATGTTGAACTGATAAAGCAATTAATTGGTTCTGGGAAGAAAGATGAAAGCGATGAAAATGACTCCTCAGTTTCCAGGCTGGACGACAGGGAGGGTATTGGTGCTTTTAACAGAAATAAAGAATATAGAAAGATAAGCATCAAGTTGCAGAGAAAGATAATTAGTTCAGTGTTAGACGTATGGCTGGTAGAGGCACTGGCAGGGCATGAGGTAGAGATGTAGAGCAAGCAGATAAGTGTTGTCGTGTTCCTAAAAAATAAATGCTGTCACGAGAGGAGAAGCAACATTTGCCACTTGATGTGCTCCTCACTTAACCTCCACTTTCTGATTAATTGCACGTAAGGAGTAAAGATAGTGAAGGTTTTGTTCCTTAGTGTTGAAACATTCACGAAAACCATGTACACACTTAAAAAAGCCAAGTAGTATCAATTAAGGTGATAAAAGATTTCAGATTACCTAGACGTACCTGAAGCTCTGGATACTTAAATCCTCTGGTTGGAATGCAATAAATAAAGTGAGAATAAAGTGAGTAGCTTGCCTGGGCTAAAGTAGAGCATAGGTCATGGTTCTCTAGTTGCACCTGAATCACCCAAGGAGCTTGTTAGTATACAATTTCCCAACCTAACCCCAAGAGTCGCTGATTAGGTAATTCTGGAGTGGTCTAAGAATTTATATTTCTCACAAATTCCCAGGTGGTGTTGAAGCTGCAGGTCTCCAGACTTGTGGATCAATGTCCCAAGAACAAGGGCTTTTAAATAATGTCCAAAAAGTGATTCTCAGAAGATAATCTGTGAACAATCAGAAATACTTGGATTGCTTGTTAAAAATTTAATTCTTTTGGTCTCATCCCAGACCCAGTGAATCTTAATATCTGAGTTTAGAGTTTGGAAATAAGCCTTTTATGCAGCCTCCCTCGGTAATTCTTAGTGCCTTTCTAAACTTTGAGAACCACTCAAATTGTGATGTGAATTTTAATTAGTTTTGGGAGGACATTAGAGACTAAAGTTCTATTCCTGTGGAAGAAAGAACAAAAATGACCAGGAGTTAAGAGATGTGGGCTGTAGTCATAAATCTTGACATTAATTAGCTGTGTGGCCTTAGGTAACTCACTTAAGCTTTTTAGGTATAATTTTCTCATCTATAAAGTAAAACGATTAAACTGACAGATCTGTGATGAATTCTGGAGATAATAATGGGAAATGGGTAATTCCCAGAGAGTTTAGGAAAACCAGAAGTTCTCAACTGGGTGTGTCAGAACAGGATGGGTTTTGCTTTTGTTTTGTTTTGTTGAACTATACCTGCTTCTGATTTGCCTCACTTGCTGGAGGTAGGTTGTTAGGTTATTGGTCTCTGTCTTTGAGAATCACTACTGGATGTGAGCCATTTTTTGTGAGTTGGATTGAGTTTTACCTCTCATGAATGCTGGGCTTTGTATGATTACCCAGCACAGTCTAATTTCTACCACAGTAAATGATAGAGATTACAGTGATTCAAGTTTGTTAGCCAAAAATAGTACTTCTTAAAAATAAATATTAAAATAGAACATAAATTTATATGTTCCTTCTTATACCCATTATGATGGCTACTAAAAAGAAAAATCAGAATAAGTGACGGTGAAGATGTGGAGACCTTGTGCACCACTGGTGGGAATGTACAATGGTATAGTCACTACGAAAATCAGTATGCGGTTCCTCAAAATATTAAAAATAGAGTTACCATATGATCCAGAAATCCTGCTTCTGGAGATATATTTAATTGAAAGAAGGGACTCAAATATATTTGTACCACCATGTTCACTGCAGTATTATTCAAAATAGCCAGAAGATGAAGAAACCCAAGTGCCTTTAAATGAATGAACAGATAAGCAATCTGTGTATATATGGTATACACATATAATAAAATATCACTCAGCCTTAAAAAGGAGAAACATTCTGACATGTGCTACAACATGGATGAACCCTGAGGACCTTATATTAAGTGAAATAAGCCAGTCACAAAAGGACAAATTCTGTATGATTCTACTTATATGAGGTTCCTAAAGTAGTCAAATTCATAAAGGCAGAAAGCAGAATGGTGCTTTCCAGGGCTTGGGGAAGAGGGGAATGAGGAGTATTTGTTGAATGGTTACAGAATTTTAGTTCTGCAAAATGAAAACAGTTCTCGGGATGGATCGTGGTGACACATGTATAAAAATGTGATTTAATTCTACTAAACTCTACACTTAAAATGATTAAGATGGTAAATTTTATGTTACATGTATTTTACCACAATTTAAAATAAATAAAAATTTAAATTTCAATCAAATGTATATATTGAATGTTAACTATGGAAACTATTATTATGATATGTTCAGATTATATCACAAATCAATTCCTTATGACATAATCTATCCTTACTTATGTTTTCTAAAACCTATTTTTCACTTTTGGATTCCAGTGTTTCATATTATTTGTAATAGAAGAGATAAAGGGAAAATTGAAATCAGGTTATTTTCTACCAAACATTAAGTATGGTTTTATATTGTATTGTATTTATTGCCCCCAAATACTATCAAGGCATTGAAATTTTGTTATATTATTTCCCAGGTAGAGCTGGTACCAGAAAACAGAGCCCTACAGGATTCTGCAAAACATTATTGATTTAAATAAGGAAAATAATAGAGTTATGGATATTTAACAAGAAAGGAGGAATTTGTAATCAGAAGTTTTAGTACCCAAGATGACAATTAATCTGAGAAACATAAACGCAAGAAGGATAAGCTAGTAATCATGGCATTTGTGCCTTAGTAGGAGAAGCGAATTTAGCAGTTGAAAAGGAGAAAATCATATTGGAACACTGAACACATTAGTAAGAGTGAGAGGAGAGGACCCTTTGAGGATATGAAAGGACACCTAGGGGCCAGGACCCACAAGAATGCAAATGAAGCTTACATAGGCTCCTAATTTCCTACTGAGGAAAGGCGGGTTTCATAAAAAACTAAAAATCCAAAGTATGTTTTAAGGTCTACAGCTTAATTTAATGGAAACAAATATACAGGCATGAACGTCAAGTATCTTAATTAAAAATGTCCATAGAAAAACATTTCAAAAATTTTGAGCCTTCTCAGTATATATCTTTCACCAGGAAACAAAGTTTTATAAAATTCTTATTTATATAATATTAGTAGTCTTAGGGTAAAGAGAAAGATTGCAGTGGACAGTGGACAGCTCAGAGGCATATTTATAAAACCATTTAGCTTTTCCCATTTTTCAAAACATAAATGCTGCTCTTTGAAAGTGCTGTCTGGCAAAAGAAATGCTGTCTTATGAAGTGTACACTGGGCATGTGGATTTATATTAGGACCTAACTAAACTGGGTTTGCTTGCCAGTACATCTGCTTAACTGACAGTGTAAATGCAGATGCGAGCATGGATTGGAATAGAAAAGCCTGAAGGGTTAAAGGCAGAGTAACAAAAAAGACAAAGTGCTATCATCAATATTTTTAAAAGTGGTATAAAATTGATAAGAACAATCAAGTCAATAGAAAAAGGAGCAAAAGAAATAACTTAGCAATATATAGATGACTTACAAAAGCTAATACACATCTGAAAAAATGTTCAACCTTATGAACCAGAAAAGCGAAAATAAAAATAAATTAGTTTCCACTCATCACTTTGGCAAAAATGAAAAAATAAAAGAGTAATGTAATTTAATTCTGGCAACTCAGGCAAGAAAGTGGGAAAACATAGCTCTCTCTTCTGTAGAAATTGGCACATTTTTAGAGACTACTTTGGGAGTGGTAATTAAATTTGTAAATGCACATGCTCTAATCCAGAATCCCACTTTTTTTTTTTTTGTGGTACGCGGGCCTCTCACTGTTGTGGCCTCTCCCGTTGCGGAGCACAGGCTCCGGACGCGCAGGCTCAGCGGCCATGGCTCACGGGCCCAGCCGCTCCGCGGCATGTGGGATCCTCCCGGACCGGGGCAAGAACCCGTGTCCCCTGCATCGGCAGGGGGACTCTCAACCACTGTGCTAACAGATTCCCACTTTTATGACTATATTTATTTAAAAAAAAACATACATATATATAAATAAATGTTCATCATAGCTGCTTTTGGGAGAAAATGTACAAAACATTAAAAGTGTTTATCAAGGGCAATGATTTGATAAATGATAGCAGTTCATGTAATATTTTGAAGGTTTTAAAATTATATATTGTATGTTCTAATATATATATATGCTAACCTGAAAGATGTTTACGACAGAAATTGAAAAAGACAAAGGCAAGTGAAAATTTCATTTTTTAAAAAGTCAAAATGGAAACAAAATAAAAAACTGCATGCATGTGTGTGCCTATGTACAGAAGAAAGCCTCGAAGATGATCAGCCTGCTATTAATGAAGGTTAACTGAGGGTAAAATTGGATAGGTGGAATGGGCTAATTTAAAATTTATGGCAGAATTATAATTTTTACTTTTTGGCATTTTTCCAACAGAAATTTTTAAAATGTATATGCACGTTCCAGTTTGGGAAGTAACTTTGAGGGTAAGAACTAAACCAAGGCAAAGGGCCATTTAAACTATTTGTTGGATAAAGAAGTTTCTGAACGTAATGGAACCACCAGGAAACAAAGATGCACGTATTCATTTGTTTTCATCCTGGGGAACTATAAAGTCGGAATTCTTTTGTAGAATATTTTGGCTTGAGAACAAGGATGTGTTAAATCAGGACTGACAGCCGATTAGGGGCCTCTGCCATTTCCTGGGAGGTGCACTTCTCTCATGTGGCTTCTAAACAGTTTGAAATCAGGGTCCAAAGACTCACTGAATATTAGCTCCAGAAGAAACCTCAGAACTCATCATTCCATTTTCACAGTTTTAAAAATAAGGAAGAAAACTGAGGCCCAAGGTGACTATATCTTCTTTTCGACCCAGACATTTCTTTTCAAATGTTTTTAGTAATGCTTTTCACACCTTTTTGCTCATTTAGCTAAAACTATACAATTAACATCCAATTAGCAGGTTCAGATGATATATGGCCCAGCGGATGTCTTTGATCCATAGCACAGATTGTGCCTCCTATCACCTCCCTTCGCTTTATTGTAGCTCTGTGTTGGTTAATTTTCTGTGTCAAATTGACTGGGCCGTAGAATGCCCAGATATCTGGTAAAACATTATTTCTGAGCGTGTCTGAGAATTGGTGGACTAAGTAAGGCAGATTGTCCTCCCCAAGGTGGGTGGGCACTACCTAACCTACTGAAGGCCAGAAGAGAACCAAAACATAGAGGAAGGTTGAATTCTCTCTTTTGGCCTGACTACTTGAGCCAAGACATCAGTCTGCTCCTGCCCATGGACTGGGATTTATACCATCAGCACTCCTTAGTTCTTAGGCCTTTGCACTCAGGCTGAAATTTACATAATTGGCTTTGCTCGGTCTCCAGCTTACAGACAGCAGATCCTGGGACTTCTCGGCCTCTGTAATCTCATGAGCCAATTTCTTATAATAAATCTCATTTTATGTGTGTCTGTATGTATATACACACACTACACATATATACACACACATATATATGTATGTATATAAAACATATATGGCTGGGCTTCCCTGGTGGCGCAGTGGTTGGGAGTCCACCTGCCGATGCAGGGGACATGGGTTCGTGCCCTGGTCTGGGAAGATCTCACATGACGCGGAGGGGCTGGGCACGTGAGCCACGGTCGCTGAGCCTGCGCGTCCAGAGCCTGTGCTCCGCAACGGGAGAGGCCACAACAATAACGGGCCCGCATACCGCAAGAAAACAAAACAAAACAAAACATATATGGCTATAGATATTTATCATTATACATAAAACTATATATAGGATATAATTATATATAGGGATATATCTATATATATGTATCTATATCTATCTTATTGGTCCTATTTCTCCAGAAAACCCTAATACAAGCACCTTATATCTAACTGTAATTGCTTTTTGTTTTCTGCACGTACACTATTTTGCTCACCTCCACGCTTTTGTTCAGGCTTTCTCCTTCGTATCCTACTTCTTCCTCTCTCTCCTTTACTTAATTAAATCCTGCTTGTTCTAAGTTTGACATTACTCCTTTTGGAAGTCTTTGTGATCTGAACAAGCCTCATTCCCCAGGCTACACTAGGTTCCCTTTCTCTGTGTCCTCATAATACCTTGTATATCTCTCTGTGGGGTAGCTGCTATTCTGCATTTTACTGCCCCATCCTCACTAAACTAATCCATCTCTGCATCCTCTGTACC
This sequence comes from Lipotes vexillifer, assembly GCF_000442215.2. Classification (NCBI taxonomy): domain Eukaryota; kingdom Metazoa; phylum Chordata; class Mammalia; order Artiodactyla; family Lipotidae; genus Lipotes; species Lipotes vexillifer. The sequence continues at coordinate 4,249,682 of NW_006775603.1, read as the reverse complement.
TAAGATACATAGTTTCTGGTACTTATTAGCCACTGAATAAATGTTTGTAGATTAAAGGAATGAATGAATGAATAGATGAATTGGAATCAGATGTAACTAATTAAAAGAAGAATTGGAGCAGGTCTAGCTTTCATCATGGATTAAATCACTATATAAAAAAAGCAATTTTTAAAGTACACGCTCTGTGAATGGTGGGTTAAGTAGTGTCATCTTTATATATATGACACCGCTTTATTATTTTTACTTTAATTTATAGAATTATACATATTTTTTTTTCTGGGCATCTAGGAAAAAAATCTTTATTTATAGTTTGCTTTGTGTGCTCTAAGACCTGACATATTCTAACTCAAGTTAAAATGCTTAGGACTGCCGAAAAAGTACATGGTTTTAGGTTTCTCCTTTCCTCTTTTTTTTTTTTTTTTTTTTGCGGTACGCGGGCCTCTCACTGTTGTGGCCTCTCCCGTTGCGGAGCACAGGCTCCGGACGCGCAGGCTCAGCGGCCATGGCTCATGGGCTCAGCCGCTCCGTGGCATGTGGGATCTTCCTGGACCGGGGCACGAACCCGTGTCCCCTGCATCGGCAGGCGGACTCTCAACCACTGCGCCACCAGGGAAGCCCTCTCCTTTCCTCTTTGAGAAAAGATCTAATCAAGACTAATTGATTTCAAACATCCATGAAGATTATTAGAAACAAAAATAAGTTTTAAAAAATAATACTAATTAAAAAAAAAAAAACAATCCCAGGCATCAGAAATGCACTGGCAGGGCTGCTGGAAATGATCTCTACGTATTTTTCCATTCTTTCACCGGTTCTCTTCTTTCACCGTGTGATAACTGACACTGACCTAAAAACTCTGATTCCCGGAGAGCAGAAAATATGCCAGTGGGATCTGAGCTCCCAGCTGCAGGGTGAAGTGCTAAAGTGAATCACATATTTATTTGAATCATTTGGCAAAAGGGCAAATGTAGCAAATGCACTGCTACCTCTAAACCCCATGGCATGACAGCCCAGGACTCTTGGCATTTTCATAGACCCAAGCTGTTTAGTATTTTGTCTTGTTTTTCCCTCAAGTTGTATTCAGTCTGATTATTCATTTCTATAATAAGGGCTTAACCCCAGTGTTAAGGTCATGCACCTAGTCAGTACATTACCACGTCACTTACTGAAGCTCAAGTTAGCTCTTATCCTCTCTCTGCTGCTGGCTCATGAATTGTCATCTACTCTGGCATTTTTACTCAATGCCAAATGATGCTATAGCGCTCTAAGAGGAAGGGAAATGGAAGAACCAGAAGAGAATATGGCCAGTGTAGTTCATGGGTTTGAAGCACATAAGACTAAAAATTATTATATGTAAAACTAAGTTGCAGTTGAAATTTGTTTTCTACTTGCAGCTTTCTTTTTCTTGTATGAACTTGGTTCTCAATTGTCAGATGCTACCTCTCCCAGAGTCCCTCAGCTGTAGGAAGTAATGCCCTCAAATCTTTCGCCTCTGGTAAGACTGCTCTTTGTGAGGCCTCCACCCTGCCATTGTCACTGTGACCCCGGCAACATGCTCACCCCTCCTGTCACCTCACATTCACCAACTAGCCAATCTGTCTAGAGCCTAAAGTCCATATTGTTTCTAGATCTCTGAGCATCCATCATCATGAAAAACCTAAGACTTCCAGGCCACTCCCCATCATGTATTGATTTGATTCTGCACACTGCCTTGTTTTGACCAATTTTCCCATTCCTCTCCAACTGTCCAGACTCTTCCACTCTGATCTATGGAACCCTATCATCACCATGATTCCTATATTTAGGGAGATCATACAATTTACTGTTTTGATGGGAATAATCGAGAGTGGGACACCTGGCAAAATCAAGGTTGTCCCAAACCGGGACATACGGTTACCCTGCCTATACCCTCAATCTGTTTTTGTTTTTGTTTTTTGTAATTTCCTTTTACTTTCTTTTGCTAAGTGGAACCTGCTTCTCCTCTGGGGATACCACATTGCCTTTGGTCTTCTCAAGGGGTGGCTATTTTTCTCTTCTACAAGAGTCATATCACTGTGGCTGGATCAGGGTAGGTGTTCTCCTTGCCCCTTGAACCAATTCTGGACCCTTGTCTCTCAAGTCCTCTAGCTTTGAAGCTCATGTTATCAGACTCTACTACCTGCTACTCACTCTTACTGCAGTCAACTGCTGATTCTGTCACTCCTCCAAACTTGCTTGAAGATTTTATCACTTGCCTCTCTGTCACCCTCAAATTCTAGTTCTGTGGTTATTCTTGGTGATTTGATTATTCACATAGACGTTCTTTCCCAGTACTTGGCTTCTCAGTCTCTTGGCTTCTTCTTCTCCAAAGATCGTGTCTTTCCTCCCACCTCAGGCCACCCACTCTCATGTCACATCATCTCCAATGCCAGAATTCTCATCATCTCAATTTCAGATGTGTCATCTCAGAACCAACTTCATGTTATTTCCAATCCCATCCTTCTGGCTCACTGACTCCAACAATGCTTCAGTCCCATCTAGACCTAAGTCCATTGCTCATGCCACCCTTTTAGTAGCCTCAATTTCCTTGTGTTATAACTGTCTTCCTATACAGCTCAGATTCCATGATTCATAACAGATATCATTTCTTTACATATACTCTTAACTCTCCCACCTCACTGTCTTCTACCATGCTTATCTGGCAAACACCAATTGTGATGAAGTCTGCTCTCTTGACTCCATGTTTACACTCAGGCAGCTGAAGATAGGGAGGCTAGAGAATCCCCCACAATCACACTGATTGGTCCCAATTTACAGTCATGAACACTGTTGCAAAGGGGTCTTTAGTCTTGTCTAGGAGTCCCATTACATTTCACTAGTCTACTGCTCCTCCCATTCTCCAGAACAACCATTCCTACTTTCTCTTTCTTTAAATCTCCAGAATCTCTATCTTCTTAAATTTTGGTGATGACATTGGTTCCCATTTCTTTGAGTAAATACAGGCAGTCAAAAATGAACTCCCATGTGCTCCCAACACCATATCTTCCAACCTAGCTGAATGT
>NW_006775603.1:4177049-4246634 GCF_000442215.2 Lipotes vexillifer | reverse complement strand
CTCTTTCCTCTTACTATGGATGGATTATGTTCCTAAATCCAAATCCTCCACTTGTACACTGGATCTCAGCAGTTCCCTGTCTCTCTCCTGCATGATGAGTTTTCCCGTCTTACTATATCATCCCATCAGTATACAGACATTGTATATCCTCCTTCATAAAAAGTTTCCCTGAACTTCATATCCCACTCCAGGAACCCCTTCCATTCTTCAGCATTTCCTTTGAAGAAAACTCCTTTAAAAAGAGCCTATTCTCATAATCTCCATTGCCTCTTTCCTTGTTCTTTTTTTCTCTCCAATCTAATTTTAATTCCTTCTCCTTTCACTCTACCAGATCTGCTCTTGTCAAGGTCACCAGTGACTACTGGTCACCAAATAAATCATTAATTCTTAGTCTTCATCATACTTGCTCCATGAGCATCATTTGACAGTTGTTCATTTGAGATTCCTTGAAACACTTTTTTCACTTGGCTTCTAAAAAAACACTCTTGTTTTTCTCCTGCCTCACTGGTTGATCATTCCCTGACTCTGTTATGCCCTTTTTATCTCCCCCTCCTCTAAATACCAAATTGTCCCAGGGATAAGTTTAGCAATCTGTCTTCTCTAGATGCACACATATCTGTAGTGATATCATGGAGTCTTATGACTTTAAAAGGCAAACACTATGCTAGTCATCCCCAAACATTTATCTCCAGCTAGAACTTTCTCTTAAACATCCAACTCATATCTGCAGCATTTCTCTTGGCATCTTTGCCTGCATAATTAAGAAGCACTTCATATTAACTATCATGCCAAAGGCAATTTTTCATTTGGCTTTTAAAATCTGCTCTTCCCATAGTTTTCTCAGTCTCAATAAATGGAAAATTCATTCTTCCAATTACTTAAGCCAAAGACATTGGATTCATCTTTAACTCCTCTTTTTCATACCCCACATTCAAACTTTTAGAAAATCTTGTCAGAGCTACCTTCACAATGTATTCAAATTCAACCACTTCTCACCACTTCCACCATAATCACTCTGGTCTACCCACCATCATTTCTCACTGGGATGATTACAGCGTCCTCCACATTGGTCTCCCTGCTTCTAGCCCTTGCCTATTTTCTATACAGCACCTAAAGTGAACCTTGAAAAAGTAAGTCAGATCATGCCACTCTTCTGTCCTCAACCCTTCCCTGGCTTCCTATCTCAGAGTAAAAGCCAAAGTCATTTAAATGGTTTCAAAATATTCAAAATATTATAATGCTCATTTTCAACCTTTATTTTGAATCAGAATCACCTGAAATAGAACAAAAAATTTCACAATCTGTATGGAAACACAAAAGACCCTGAATAGCCAAAGCAATCTTGAGAAAGAAAAATGGAGCTGGAGGAATCAGGCTGCCTGACTTCAGACTATACTACAAAGCTACAGTAATCAAGACAGTATGGCACTGGCACAAAAACAGAAATATAGGTCAATGGAACAGGACAGAAAGCCCAGAGATAAACCCACACACATATGGTCACCTTATTTTTGATAAAGGAGGCAAGAATATACAATGGAGAAAAGACAGCCTCTTCAATAAGTGGTGCTGAGAACTGGACAGCCACATGTAAAAGAATGAAATTAGAACACTCCCTAACACCATACACAAAAATAAACTTAAAATGGATTAAATGTAAGGCCAGATACTATAAAACTCTTAGAGGAAAATACAGGCAGAACACTCTGTGACATAAATCACAGCAAGATCTTTTTTGACCCACTTCCTAGAGAAATGCAAATAAAAACAAAAATGAACAAACAGGACCTAATGAAACTTAAAAGCTTTTGCACAGTAAAGGAAACCATAAATAAGACGAAAAGACAACCTTCAGAATGGGAGAAAGTATTTGCAAATGAAGCAACTGACAAAGGATTAACTTCCTAAATTTAAAAGCAGCTCATGCAGCTGAATATCAAAAAAACAAACAACCCAATCTAAAAATGGGGAGAAGACCTAAATAGACATTTTTCCAAAGAAGATATACAGATTGCCAACAAACACATGAAAGGATGCTTAACATCACTAATCATCAGAGAAATGCAAATCAAAACTATAATGAGGTATCACCTCACATCAGTCAGAATGGCCATCATCAAAAAATCTAGAAACAAGAAATGCTGGAGAGGGTGTGGAGAAAAGGGAACCCTCTTGCACCATTGGCGGGAATGTAAATTGATACAGCCACTATGGAGAACAGTAGGGAGGTTCCTTAAAAAACTTAAAATAGAACTACCATATGACCCAGCAATCCCACAACTGGGCATATACCCTGAGAAAACCATAATTCAAAAAGAGTCATGTACCAAAATGTTCACTGCAGCTCTATTTACAATAGCCAGGACATGGAAGCAACCTAAGTGTCCATCGACAGATGACTGGATAAAGAAGATGTGGCACATATATACAATGGAATATTACTCAGACATAAAAAGAAACAAAATTGAGTTATTCGTAGTGAGGTGGATGGACCTAGAGTCTGTCATACAGAGTGAAGTAAGTCAGAAAGAGGAAAACAAATACCGTATGCTAACACACATACATGGAATCTAAAAAAAAAAAAAATGGTTCTGAAGAACTTAGGGGCAGGACAGGAATAAAGATGCAGACAAAGAGAATGGACTTGAGGACATGGGGAGGGGGAAGGGTAAGCTGGGACGAAGTGAGAAAGTGGCATGGACATATATACACTACCAAATGTAAAACAGATAGCTAGTGGGAAGCAGCCACATAGCACAGGGAGATCAGCTCGGTGCTTTGAGACCACCTAGAGGGGGGGGATAGGGAGGGGGGAAGGGAGATGCAAGGGGGAGGGCATATGGGGATATATGCATATGTATAGCTGATTCACTTTGTTATAAAGCAGAAACTAACACACCATTGTAAAGCAATTATACTCCAATAAAGATGTTTAAAAAAAGGAACACCTGAAATGATTTAAGATATTCAGATGCCTTCCATTCCCCAATTAAGATTACAATGGGTAAAAAGGGTCAAAAGGTACAAACTTCCAGTTATAAAATAAGTAAGTCATGGGGACATAATATACAGCATATTATGTCATGGGGACATAATATATAGCATATATATGGTTATTATTAACCATAGTTAATAATACTGTTTTGCATACTTGAAAGTTGCTAAGAGAATAAACCTTAAAAATTCTCATCACAAAAATACCAAATCTGTAACTATGTTGATGGATATGAAGCAGACTTACTGTGGTGGTCATTTTGCAATATATACAAACACTGAATCATTATGTTGTACACCTGGAAATAAGATAATGTTATATGTCAATTATGGCTTAAAAAAAGATACAGTGGTTGGACATTTAGGTTGTTTCCATGTCTTGGCTATTGTAAACAGCACTGCAATGAACATTGGGGTGTATGTATCCTTTCAAACCATGTTTTCCACTGGATATATGCCCAGGAGTGGGATTGCTGGATCATATGGTAGCTGTATTTTTAGTTTCTTAAGGAACCTCCATACTGTTCTCCATAGCGGCTGTACCAATTCAACAGATGAATGGATAAAGAAGATGTGGTACATATATACAATGGAATATTACTTAGCCATTAAAAAGAATGAAAGAATGCCATTTGCAGCAACATGGATGGACGTGGAGATTATCATACTAAGTGAACTAAGTCAGACAGGGAAAGACAAGTATCATATGATATAGCTTATATGTGGAATCTAAAAAAATATACAAATGAACTTACTTTCAAAACAGAAGCAGACTCACAGACTTAGAGAATGAATTCATGGTTACCAGGAGGGAAGGGTTGGGGGGAGGAATAGACTGGGAGTTTGGGATTGACATGTACATGCTGCTGTATTTAAAACAGAAAACCAACAAGGACATGCTGTATAGCATGGGACCTGTGCTCAAATACTCTGTAATAACCTAATTGGGAAAAGAATTTGAAAAAGAATAGATACATGTATATGTATAACTGAGTCACTTTGCTGTACACCTGAAAGTAACACAACACTGTTAATCAACTATACTCCAATATAAAATAAAAATTAAAAAAATGATACGATTGGAATTTTAGTGGGATCCAAGCATCCACATTTTTTCTTTTTTCTTTTTTTTTTTTTTTTGTGGTACACTGGCCTCTCACTGTTGTGGCCTCTCCCGTTGTGGAGCACAGGCTCCGGATGCGCAGGCTCAGCGGCCATGGCTCATGGGCCCAGCCGCTCCGTGGCATGCGGGATCTTCCTGGACCGGGGCACGAACCTGTGTCCCCTGCATTGGCAGGCAGACTCTCAACCACTGTGCCACCAGGGAAGCCCAGCATTCACATTTTTAACAGACTCCATCTTGCCTAACTCCCACTCCGATTTTATCTCTTACTTCTCTGCCCTACCACCCCCTTGCACTCTGCTCCAGCCACATTGGTCTTTTTGACATTCCTCTCCATCATGTCAAACTAGCTTCTGCCTTGGGAATTTTGCAATGTTCCTTCTGCCTGAAGTATTTCCCATCCTCCTTTTCTCCCCACTATCTTCATGGCTCATAAACTGTCCTCTTTCACTTTCTGAGATGTCTTCTGAGACCACCCACTATGTGATGGCAACATCCCTCTTCTTGCTTCTGCTACCATTCATTCTTAGTCTTCCAGTTTTTCTTTATAGCACACATTTATGTGCTTGTCTATTGTTTTCTCTCCACTACAGTATAATCTCCATTTGGGCAGGGACTTTGCTTATTGTGGTGTGCCTCCCAGTGCCTAGAACAGTTCCTGGTAAATAATAGGTGCTCAATGAATATGTGTTGAATGAGTAAGTAAAACAACAGGTTCAATCCACCCAGTTTTTCAGCCAGAGGTGAATAAATTGGGTAGGCTTACTTCACCATTGAATAGTGTCTGGAATTTTTCTTTCTGCTCTAGTCCTCTAAAATCCTTAATATTGGCCCATGTGATATGATCAGTCTTTTGTTTTGGCTTTCAACACTCCAGTTTTCCAGCTAAGATTAAAACTGGGCCCTGAAGCCCAGTGGCTTGGCTGGAGCCTTGATGCCCCACTGGTACCTTCTCAAGTCCCCTTCCCCCATAGTGCTCTGGGACTTAAGCAGACAACTTTATAGATTGATGTTATCTTTCTGATTGAATATGGCTGCTGCCAGCACTGCTACCCACTTCCTGTTGCCACAGCATCCATCAGAGTTTATATCCCCTTTGAAATATATAGTCTAAAGTATTATGTAGTTATCACTGTGATCCTTTGGCTAGGACAGGAGTTATCCTACCAATACTGACTTTCTTCTCTTCTCTAGTAGTCTTTATTGCTGAGGTTTTAGAATAATTTGTCATTCACCCCCTGAGACATAACAGGCTATCAGGAAATGAACACTGCCCTCTTATTAACCAGGGACTTTTCTATTTCAGTGCTACACAGAGATCCTTTATTCCTGGTCAGATGCTTACCTGTGATGTAGAAGTTTCTCTTTCGATTCTTAAAAATTACCTGTCTTGTGTTCCAGTCTCTCCCAAAATAATCTGATAGACTAAATTCCATTAATGTGCTAATGCTAATAGTTACTTAAAATCATAGTCTTCCAAGATGTATTTGGGTTTTAACAGGGATGGTTTTCCATTGCTGTAGTTTCGGAATGTTGCCGAGTCACCATCGTGGCTTCCTAACTGGTTTCCAGCTTCCACACTGTCACCTCCAGTTTTTCTCAATACAGCAGCCATATGATTTGCCAAAGTAAAAGTGAGATCATGTCACGTACTCTCTGTTCAAAACACTCCCACGTGCCACGGAGCGGCTGGGCCCGTGAGCCACGGCCGCTGAGCCTGCGCGTCCGGAGCCTGTGCTCCGCAACGGGAGAGGCCACAGCAGTGAGAGGCCAGCGTACCGCAGAAAAATAAAAATAAAAAACACTCCTAAGTTTCATATCTCACACAGAGTAAAAGCCCGCTTAGAATGCCCTATATGGCCCTGTATGAGCACTTCTCAGACTTTAGCATGCATATGAATCACCTGGGAATCTTGTTAGAATGAGATTCCCATCCAGAAGGGTGCAGGTGGGGCCTAGGAGTCTGCATTTCTAACAAGCTCTCAGGTGATGCTAATGCTGCAAGTTCACAGGACTAGCTGCGAGTAACAAGACCGTATATGATATATTTCCTCCCTACCATCTGGCCCTCTACCTCTCTGACATTGCTGCAGTCCTGATATTACCCTTTATTTCTAGAGCTACCCTAGCCCCCTTCATAGTCTTAGAACATCCAGGCATGTTCCCACCTCAGGGCCTTTGCACTAGCTGACCCTCTGCCTGGAAACACTTCACCCAGATATACACCTCTCTCTCTCCAAAGCTTAGTGAAGCTTCCCCTGGCCATCTGATCTAACAAGGCAGACCATCTCTGTTTCCACGCCCCTCTTCTTTTCTCTCCAACTCTGTTTTACTCCTTAACTCTTCTCACTGCTGAAATACAGCATATTTATCTTATCTATTGTCTGCCCCCTCCACTAGAATGTAAACTCCATGAGGCTTTTTTTTTTTATTTATGTTCACTCCAGTGATCAAAACACTGGCTGTTTTGATCAATAAGTAATTGTTGAATGAATTCATTAAAGAACTCAGTTATATTTTTCAAATCACATTTTTTCCTACTTATGCAAAACGTCCTAGGAAGTGGAAGGCAGAAACATTTCTCCTAGTTTAATTAGGCTAGTATGGTACAGGCAAAGTGTCTCCCAAGAAGAGCAGATCAGAACTCATTTACCTAATCCTCACTTATACAGGTTTCTTTGGTATGAGCAGAACAACGATGTAAGGTTAGAAGCAACCAGGATCTACCTTCAAGTAAGAGAAACTTAATGAGGCTGGTAGCACAATTAGAAACAAGCCCAACCTGAGGCATTAATGGGATCTATTCAAAGTTACACCTAGACTGGGAGGATTGTTTTCACAGGGATGCAGTCTTTGCTGAAAGGGAGTTACTATATATATGAATTCCTGTCAAAGGTAGAAGTTTGGTCTTTTGCGGAATATTGACCTAGAAGACCTCTGAGGTCTTTTCTGCCCGCAGAAATTAGAAATCAGTGACAGAGAACAGGAAGCTGCTGTGTGAGATGTGTGTGCAAGACTGGTTACTTGAGGAAGAGTCCATCAGCCACATTCCATGTCTTGTAATTCTCAATCTCATGAACTCCAGTGAGCTTTAGCAGGTGAGAGGTTATTGTTTGTTGGTTGGTTGGTTTTGTGTTTTAATAAAAGCTGGCTAAGACCTTGAAAACAGAACCAAAATACATTTTATTATAATTACCTAGTCTCTGTCTAATCAGTGTTCAGTTGTCTCTGATATTGGTTGAAAGAAATATATACAATCAGCAAATTTCACTTTGATATTTTCCATTATAAATTAATAAAAACATTCTTCACTACTGCTCTAGTCAATCCGAAAACTGAATATATAGGATGTAATAAACACCTGGGGGCTTGATTTGCAGTTTTAAAATCATAAGCCCTCTTTATCAGCAGACTATCAGGGAATAGAAATTGCTCTCTACTTCTTTTATTGCATTATCTTTTTTATTATGTCATAATTTTAGGATAACCTTAAGAGATACCAAATAATAATGCTTTGTAATAACAAATCACTCACACATACATTCTTTCATATAAACTTCAGGATCATCTTAAGAGTTTATTATTCTAATTGAACTATTTATTGATGCTTTTATATATATATATTTAATAATGACAAAAACTGTTAAGAGGTAGAAATTCTCAATATGATGATAAAAATTCTGAGCCTCAGAGATTTTAAGTAACTAGTCACATTTACACATTTTACTTAAAAATATGAACTGGATATACACCTAGCTTGTATGCCTACAAAGCCCAGGCTTTTAATTCTCACACTGTGATAATTTTACAGCTGAGTAGAGTGAGTCTTAGAGAAACCAAGTGATTTGCCCAACGTTACACAGCTGAGAACTGGAAGAACCAAGAAAGAAAACCAGATAGTTTTTTTCTAAAACCAGATTTCTTTCTACTCTTCATAATAGCTTTTTTTTTTTTAATGTATGACAATTAACAACAGCGTAAGAAACACTAGCCCAAGTTGAAAAGTGATGGAATGGCTACATATTTAAATAAAAAGAAACATGAAAGCCTAAAGAGTAACTAAATTTCTCAGCATATGCTGCAAGACTGTCAATAGCTGAGTCTAAAACAATTTTATTTCATAGAATCTCAGGAATTTTCTCAGTGTGAATATTTACAGTTTATCTTTACATTTACACATGTGTCAAATTAAATTCCATATGGTCAAATAACTTAAACTTTAAAAAAACCCCAGAAAATGTAGGAAACTGTATGTACATACTTAAAAGTTAAGAGGTTTTCTTAAAGAACACTGAAGACCTTAGAAGATATATATGTATATCTTACATACATGACTGCTTAAAGCTTCTATGTAGCAACTGATGTCCTATGTCTCTATGATTTATATATTATATTGAAAACACCAGGATGTAGGAAGTGTAACCAGTTTGTGTTAATACCAGGAATGAAGGGTAATGGCGTGTGTGTGTGTGTGTGTGTGTGTGTGTGTGTGTGTGTGTGTGTTTAAGAACACGGGAATAAAACGAGGTCTTATTTACTTGACTGGCTACTTCAGAAAGTTACAAGTTTCTTATGGTCTCACTATTTCTATTCTTTGCATACTCTTACCCAATTCCCATATATCAGTTACAGTGACCTTGACAGATAAAAATGAATCATGACATTTCCCTATTTCAGTAGCATTTTTTGCCATTCAAATAAAATCCAAGTTCTTAATAATGGGCAAGGTCCTACTTGATCTATCTCCTGCATACTAACCTCATTCCACATTTTCTCATTCAATCGTCTCCAGTTCATGCTGATTTTAAATTGGTTTCTTGAATGGACCTTCAGACCTTAGCTTATACTAAGCATTGCCTGGATGCTTTGTCACCCTCTCTTCTACATGATCAGGCAGATCATAGATAATATCCTATGTCCTCTGGGAACTTACCTGATCACTGTTTCTCAAATAGATTTCCTTCTTAATTTCTACAATAGCACCTTATTTGTCTTTTTGATAGCATTTGTCACAATTTAAGTCATTTTGTTTTATCATGTATTTTAGTTTCCTTTTCTCTCTCTCCCACCAGACCCTGTATTTCATGAATCCAGTGGCCATTCCTCTGTGGTTGAGTTTACCTCCAGTTCCTACCTCAGTGCCTGGTACATAATTGTTACTTAGCAAATATTGGATGAATGAATGAATAAATAATGAACTGGTAAATATGTATGTTTAAAAGTTATTTTTATTCTGAATCTGTATGTCTGGAGAAAAGAAAATGAATTTTCTCTGGAATGTTATGGTATAGAATAAAGTTGTAAAGTGTGAGGAGCTTTGGAACTAAAATGGATAGAAATACAAATTGTGAACTTCAATTTATACTTATACGCAAGAAAGCAAAATTGTTTTTAACAGTAGACAATACGAAGGAAAATAACTCTTCCCAAACCCATTATTCTGAGGCTTAAATTCATTCACATACAATGAGTACCTAGTAAATCCTAAAATCTATCCTCCCTTCTCCCCCAGACAACATATAGTATAGGTCCATTCACCTGCCCAATCTCACCTGCCCCCCACTCCATGCCCCCAGTAATTGGAGGGTACTGTGTTTAATTTCTAAAAGCCAATGGGCCTCTGGACAAAGACAAGAGGATCAATACCTGGGCCCTGGGAAACTGGGATTAATGTAATGAGGATGAAGGAGTTAGAGGCCATGGCTAACATTTCAAGGACATTCTCTTATTTAAAAGCATCATTAGTACTTGCAAAGAGGTTTATGTCACCATTATCCGTTTTTAAATAATGATATCAATGTAGTGACTGAAAAATTACCAGGGTGATGCTAGGGAACCATCACAATAGCAATAGCAGATAAAGGAAAACATATGAAAAGGCACAGGATAATGCTAGATCCTGTGGCAGAATAACTTTTATAGTCATCAAAACATTCTCCAACATGGTATTATTGAGTTTGCCTTTTGAACAGAGAACTCAGACTTGGAGTCCAAATTATTCTGCTGTGAAAGGTTACAGAAAAAAAGTATATACCATCATTGATGCTGTTATTAGACATTCATTCATTCATTCAGTCATCCCATAATTACAACCCTTAGGATTTTCACTGTAATAGTCACTGGGATAATTTTAAGCAAAAATCATTCAGTTCTCTCATGGAGGTTGATGGGGTCAGAGGAAGAAAGAATTTCTTCTGTGCAGAAGTTTATAAACCACGGCCCAGAATAAAAACTAGCTTCATGTTTTTTACACAAAGGACTGCTTTCTAAGTTTTGTTTTTTAAAATAACTTCTAAATGATGGTTTTATAAAAATAAGGTATAAATAAAGATTTTCACTTTCGGAAACAGAAACAGACTTTTGTAGAAACTTCATTTGTGGAGAAGATTAACTTTTACTCACAGAGAGGTTCACATAATCATAACATAAACTTTTCATCAAAAAACAAATGCAGTGTAGAAAATACCCTGAATCATTTGAAAAAACTGGATAACTTGAATGATATTTGGAATCGGATTTGTCAAAATCTTTTCAAGTCTTCATGTGTATATGTCCCTGACACTGTTCTGAACAAAATACTAGCTCATGTTTTCTAGCTTTGGAATTCCACTGGAAAAGGATCCTTTAGACACACCACAGAAATCTGTCAATTCCCTCTACTGGTACAGCGAGTTACCTCAAAATCTTCTTAAATCAATAAAAGGTATAATTTAACTGAAAACTCTATGTCAAAGTTAAAATTTAAAAAAGGAAGTAAACCAAACTCAGTTTAGCAATTCCAATATGGGGGACAGAATGGCAGACTATGAATGAAGAACTATGGCCAGTACCTTTTGAATGCCTGCTTGGGACTCCAGAACGTTATTCTCTGATCCATTGCTTCGGTTGATCATCCGCCACATTTGGGAATACATGCTGTCCCTCTCAAAAGGATTCATTCCCTTCATGCGAACATGTTCATATACCGCAGAATCCAGGACTGTGCCATAAGGGATATCTGTTTGCTTGGAAAGGTCCTGGAGAGACCTTGATTATTGGGAGAGCAGAGAGACACAAGAAAGAGTACTGAATATTTTCAAGTGGAAATAAAGTTAAAAGAAGCAAAAAGTAATATATGTAAATATAAACCTCAAATTGCTTTTCTTATTTTGTTGTTTCTTAACATTAAGATGTAATATATAAGGAGAATTGCTTTAAGAGTGTATGGCACTTACATAGATCATGAGAAGACAAAAATCATTACTGAAGGAAAGGTGGAAATTTCTAGTGATAGGGCAATGCTATTTTTGTTTTCACTGTGAAAAAACATCTAGCAATTCCATCAAAGACAAATTAAATTACATTGCTAGACAGTCATATAATCATTTAGTTTTTTAAAAATGTCAATACGTTACAAGCCTTAAGCCTATGTTCTTTTAGGTGGCAAGGCTTAAATATTTTTATAAAATAATTACGTTTTGTATAAACAACATGTTTAAGTAGATGTATACTTAAAAATTAGTATTTGTAATAGTCATTGCTTATTGAGTGGCTACTACATACATGCTAGGCAGTTGGCACACAGTATCCTTACAGCAATGCCTCATGCTCAGAACTATTTCACCCATTTTACAGGTAAGAAAACTTAAGTAGAGGGAATAAAGGACTAGCTCAGTGTGGCACAGTCAGTGAGGGATAGAGATAGAATTCAAATGTAGATCTGACCAGCTCCCAAAACCATACTATTTCTACTGCAAGATGCTGACTCCTATTTATTTTGCTAGATTTTGCTTTAAGTGGCTGTGTGTGAGTGTGTGTGTATGTGTGTGTGTGTGTGTGTGTGTGAGAGAGAGAGAGAGAGAGAGAGAGAGAGAGATTTCTATTTGTATTCAAATAGAATAAATTTCATGCTTTTGGATAGCTGAATATGTTTTCAGCTTTCTCTTTTACAGAATAATGCTCCAGGATTTCCAAATCAATCTTTGAGTTACAGATTGTATCTACTTGTCCCAGGTTATTCCTCCCTAAATTGATGGTCGATTTCCTTATATTTGAGTTTCTGAGCCACTCCATATTTTCTAACTTGGAGAACCAATTACCACTTCACTGGAACTCACTGAATTTGTGTAGGTGTCCAACCCTAATGACTGACATTTAAGAACAAATATGTGTCTTTGGAATACTGTTCAAAATTAGATGCTGGCACGTTTCAAACTCACTAACCTCTGAGAATGGGAGCAGATGCTTTGAAGCACTATAGTATATATTGAACAAGAACAAATACCCACAGCCCTCCACAATCACGGGCCATGAATGTCATGTTACGTTTACCTCTGACCTTTTGGTCTGTTTCTAGATGGCGTTTGCTAATGATTTCCTGGGGGTCTTTGCAACTAACACTAACATTGGGCAAGAGTATTGGGAATACTCTTGCAGGTTACCGTTTCCATCATGTACAAAACTGTGTGGCAAACAATACATTATGGGTCGTATTTGTTAGAGGAATATTTGTGACAATTTCTAATGATAACTTTCAGCAAAATTTAATCTGCATTTTATTGAGTTTTATGTTGTCGGTGTGTATCATGTACTCTATGGAAAAGAGTGAGATCATGGTAATTCCTTTCTGCTCTACACTTCTGCTGCATAAAATGATGCATTTAAAAATTACTATTTGAAGGGAAGAATTTTCTGGAATATCCTACAACTATTGAGCTAATTCTACCATTTGTAAAAGCTAAAGTGAAAAAGCATAAATAAATAGTGAGGGGGACTTCCCTGGTCGGGCAGTGGTTAAGAATCCACCTGCCAATGTAGGGGACATGGGTTTGATCCCTGGCCCTAGAAGATCCCACATGCCGCGGAGCAACTAAGCCCGTGCACCACAACTACTGAGCCTCTGCTCTAGAGCCCGCGAGCCACAACTGCTGAAGCCGGTGCACCTAGAGCCCGTGCTCCTCAACAAGAGAAGCCACCGCAATGAGAAGCCTGCACACCGCAATGAAGAGTAGTCCCCGCTCACCGCAACTAGAGAAAGCCCGTGTGCAGCAACAAAGACCCAACGCAGCCAAAAATAAATAAATAAACAAAAATAAATAAATAAGTTAAAAAAAATAATGAGGGCAGAGCAGGAATAAAAGTGAGCTACAGGTAGCTAGGGTGCAACCTAATACCAGAGTGACAGGGCATTTGGTAGGAACATACCATAATTATCTTGGTAATAGTATAGCAATAAGAATTTTGTTTCAAACGAACAATTTACTTCTTATTTACTAATGTTTCCAGTAGTAGGAGTAAAACTATACTCAAAACATTAACATTTTAACATATTTCCCACTGTTTAGCGATGATCTAAACTGGTTACACAGGGGGAAGAAATGAAACTTATCAATACAGGTTACGATAGCATGCCTCATTCACTCAATATCTATAAACACAAGGGCAAGGTTAGGTAGATGTACAGAGCTTGCACTTTCTAGAACCTAACGGTGTATGGCTAGAGAAGGTCATGTTAGGATTCATCAGAAACCCTCCCAGGATAGGATTGGCTCCTTGCTGCCTAGTAGTTCTGGCAATCAATCTTGATTATAACTTTCAGAACGTTTCCACTTGGTGAGATCATAGTGTAGGGGTGAAAAATGTTTATGCCTATATCTAAGTATATAACTGGTTCGCTCAAATAGTCATACTAGTAAAATACTGCTAAATAAATTAATACTCCTTCTTAGCTTTCTGTGAAAAGAAAATTGAAATCATGTGTTGGGATCTTTAATATAATCAAGTTTCCGTGCCATAGTATCACCTTAAATATTAGCTTTGAACTTGAATGTAGAATTATAATACAAACAGGTTTTTAGTTGGCAAAACTGTTTTGTACACAAAAAAAATTTTTAAACAGTATCTTAAAATGTTGCCTTGTGAAGTTCCTGATGTCAGAAAAAAAGCAGTTTATTTTCAATGTAATTCAAATTTAGAATAGCAGAGCATTTTGTAACTTAGAGCAAAGGTATGTTCCCTCTAGCTTCATTTCTGATATCAAGTTCAGCTTATAAATTTTCTGTGAGATCTGCTTGCAATAAAAATTATAGCTTGTCTGATTCAGTGTTGTTCCTTTATAGTACACCAAGACAGCACATCAAAGGTGACAAAAATAAAATAAAGCAAAATGAAGTGAGCACAAATAGCTTATTATGGAAAAAAGAAAGCTGGTTTAGGAGCCCAACAGATAAAGGGGGTACCTATTATAAGTAGTAATTTTGTTATTTTCACTCTCATAATACTTTAGATCTGCAGAAGTGCTATGGCCTATATTATGAGGCCCTAAAAGAAATCAAGTAGGTTATTCCGCAAGTGGTAATCCTCAAGAACATTATATCTTTTTTTTTTTTTTTTTTTTTTGTGGTATGCGGGCCTCTCACTGTTGTGGCCTCTCCCGTTGCGGAGCACAGGCTCTGGACGCACAGGCTCAGCGGCCATGGCTCACGGGACGCACAGGCTCATGGCTCATGGCTCTGCAGCATGTGGGATCTTCCCAGACCGGGGCACGAACCCGTGTCCCCTGCATCGGCAGGCGGACTCTCAACCACTGCACCACCAGGGAAGCCCTAGAACATTATATCTTAAGGTCAACATCTGAGTGGATATTATTTAGACATGCCAATCATTGGCTTAAATGCAAAACAATTATAAAATAATAAACAAGCCCCTAATACATATATTAATTTACCTTGGCAAATATTGACATTTCTTTTTTAACAATTGGCAATGTTTACCCAGGCCACAGAAGAAATGGGAAAATCTAGAGCATTCTAGAAAAAGAGTTAGCTGTGAATGTATTCATACTAATATATTCTATCTTTCTACCTAACCGCACAAAGCCTACATAGACTCACATAAAATTCCGCAAATGATCAATTCTGTGAATCTATTACATCTGAGCCCTCCTCTTCCAACCCCACACTTGGACTCATGCACACAGTAAAAATGAGTGTCCACAGCTAACACATGGTGAATGCTAAAAGAAAGCAAATGCTTTTCCACTCTAATCAGTCTTATTTTCTCAACATCTTACTGAGATTCTTTTATTTCTTGTACTGGTGTCCTATACGACTAGCGACCCATGGATACTAAACGATACTGTCTGATAGGTAAGTGGTATTTAACTATTTGCTTGAACATCACATATACTGAGAAACTGTAATTTAGGACACTTCTATGGAAGTAAATTTTAGGAATTTGGGTTGATCTAGGCTGATTACAAACTCTTTCCATGAGAAGAATAAACACTTAAAGCCCTTCAAGCACTGAAAATTAATTTTGATACATATGATAGTCTGATATTAGCTATATCTGATAGCAAAAGCTTTGATATTGGGTAGATTCTATTTTAAAGGCAAGCAGGTCTGTTATTTGTGAGCTGTGTAATGTTAGGTAGTAGCTCTTAACCTTACTTTCCTCATCTATAAATGGAGAGAGTAACAGGGTCCTCCTCAAAGAGTGATTAGTGATCCTGTCATATCAGTATTCAATCAAGCTATCGTTTTTATACAAAGATTATTATTATAATAATTCCTCACCTTATAATGCTCTTTTAATGATTTTTAATGGATTTTGTGTGTGTGTGTGTGTGGCAGGATGACTCCTTACATTGTTAACGAGGAGATTCATGAATTGGAGTTGAATTAATGTCTCATCTCCTTTCCAAGTACAAGAATATTATGACTCTATGATACGAAATGGTAACTTTCTTCATAGCAAATTCTTTGTGACATTTATACAACTTTGCTAATGAAATTATCTTATAATGAATGTGTTGCTACTTACATTTCTAAAGCTGTCAACTAGTTAAAAATCTAATGCCTATAACCTCTGCAGTGAACTTTCACTCATATTTTTACCTATTTTCCTTTATTAAGAGAATAGCTCTTACCTACATAACCTGTAAAATAACTCTCATAGGCCTTTCTTTTCCATCTACTCTCCATTTCTCTGTTTCTCTCTGGCTCTCTGCCTTCCTTCCTTCCTTCCTTCCTCCCTCTCTTTCTCTCTCCCTTTTTTTTCTCTCTCTTTTTTTCTTTCATATTTGAGTCTGGTTGTATGTTATGCTCACCAACAAATGACAAGAGTGAGCTGCCAGCTTTAGCTGCGGGGAATTTTACGTCTAATCCCATTTTTAACGGATTGAAACACGTTGACTCAAGTTATCACATCAGAAGGATTTTTCTTCAGGGGGAGAAAAATGGAACGTGGTTGACAGGATAGATGCTAGATGCTTCAGGCAAAGGGGCTGACCGTGAAAGAGAGACAAACAAGCAGGGGTACATTAAAAGTGTCCTCCAACTCAGTTCAGGATTTTTCTCTCACTCTCTCTCCCCAGTTGCCTCCTCTGGATGCTAATTCCGGCATTTGTGAAAGGACACATTTTGTTGTAACTCCAAGAGCCCATTAGCAACCACATAAAGAGCCTGCCTGGTGCCCACTGCAGTTCATTGGTTGCAGTGGCTGAGAGCTGTCGTGGGCAGGGCACAGAGGCAGGTTTTCCAATCACAAAAAGTACTCCAAAAGTTAACACTTAAAAAACAACTACATGCCATAATAGAGGGCCAGCAGAGAGAACATTAGTGTTATAGAGATCCAAGAAGCAGAAAAAAGGATTGGAGAATGTATCGAGGTGGTCAGGTAAGGCAGGCCTGCCACTGAGAGGTGCTGACGACAGCTGTGCACTGGACCACCTCTTTGCTTCTAAAAACATGGGTTTTGAAGGTGTAAAGATTTGAGTTTCAATCCTTGGAAAAATTAAAATTCTCCAAATTGCAATTCCTTTCCCTGTTAAATAGGGGAAACAATCATTTTATAATAAGGTATCTGGAAGTTTGAAGTAGATTTTGATACAAGACACCTAGCCTAGAACTTACTCTTTAAGTGCTCAATTACTGATAGTTGCAGTTATTAATTTATTACTATTATTGCTGGTACTTTGTCCTCTATTATGATTTCTAGAATTGCCATCTTTTGATTTTTCCCACCAATAGATTCATCTCAGCTAAAGCTCTTCCTCACCTGTGGCCTTTAACTCCCACACCCCATCTAACCTCTCATCAAGTTTTGTACAATTTTTACCTCCTAAATCTTGGGAATCTGTCACTACCTTTGCCTTTCCATTGCCAATACCCTCATCATTTCTATCTAGAAAATTATTTCTAAGCTTTTCTCCTATCTCTACTCCCACCTACCTCTAATCCATCCTCCATACCACAGCTAACATGCTCTTTCTGATATTCAAATCTGATCCCATCCCTCACTTATTTAAATACTTCCTGTATACCTCACCGCCCTTAGAAAATGGTTCAAACTCTGTAGCATTCAAGATCCTCCAAAAATTTGGCCTAAAAACTTCTTTTTTTTTTCGTTTTCAAAAACAACCTTTTGCTTCATTCCTATTCACATTATACGGCAAACAGACCATTTCATCATTCCTTGCTTGGTAGGTGTTTTCTCAGCTTAAGATCTTTCCTGGTCTTCCCTGGTGAATTTTTTTCCTTCAAGATCAAACTCAGCTGCTTCTTCTGTGCTCTTCTAATACTTAAAATGTGTTCACATCTTAGCATTGTGGTTCGAAATTTTACTTCTTTGTTTACCTCATTAGAATGCATGTTACTGATGCTCATGATTTTTTTTTTAATGTTGTTCATTTTTATTTTATTTATCTTGAAACTCAGAACCTAGCCCAGGGTCTGAAAAATAGCAATCAATGAGGTTCATTTGTTTTGCCTGCACTTCTTTATTAGAAAGATGCTTTCATCTTAGAAAACCAGCATTCCCAGTAAACTAGCATTGCATAAAAATGGGATTTTTACTATATATTACCAGCCATTCTGTGGGTGATTAATCATGGCCAGCAGTATTTTGTAGGAAAAAAAAAATTTTTTTTTAAGGAAACACAACTTTTTAAAAGAGAGCTTTGGAAATTTTCCCTGTATCAAAATCAGCTGCAAAAGCTTTATTGGACCACCAGTGAATTGTTTGCAAACAAGACAGTTTGCCATAAATAAATTCAGAGGCAAGGCAAATACAAAGAAAAATTAAACAAATAGGACTGAAACAAAATATCTGGAAAAGCTGAGGTATAGTCCAATGTTCTGGTAAACATAGGATCCAGTACAAGGTGGAATGTCTATTCCTGAGAGGGATACTTATTCAGCAGTGTGGAAACAGAGATGACAATTTTGTGGTTGGTTTGATGAGTGATTTCTGATTAAAATATCAGAAGCAAACTGAAGAGGTGAAGAAAATTGCTCAACTAACTCTGCTAACTGAAATGATTAAAAAAATGTAAAAGAATTCACGGTTTTAGTAGCTAAAGAAGAGATAGGCACCAGAACTAAGAGGGAATAGTCACCTTTGGTAATACTGAGTGTTATTATAGAAAGCTGAACTTTAGGATTTTTTTCTTTCAAGGGTTGAGTATTTACATAAAGACAAAGAAGTCTCAATAATATGAATGCTCTACTTATAGGAGAACAGATAAGCATATGGAAAGGCTTCCTGTCTCCTACTGCAATGTAGCTAATGGCACTTGTCCTTTGAGAAACCACATTCTGAATCCTAGTAGCTCCTTTAGCTCAGTGAAGTTTTCCCAGCTCCTCAGATACAAGTTTGGAAAGGAAGTCTGATGAAACATAAGGGTATCAAGGGTAAATGGTACGGTAAGCAGGACTCTTAACACTCCCAGATGTCAGAAGAAAATCTGGTTTGCAGATGGTCCAGTCCATATTGAAGAGCTCAGTGAGAACTATTTTAAGTGCGTGAGGGCTAACGCTATTTAATGAAAGCAGGCTCAGGAAAGAGTTGGATATTCTTTAGCCCAATAATGCTAGGCTTTTTATTTTAAAAAGATTAAGGTCAAAGTCACAGTAGTGGAGGAAATACAATTCTCTCATAGAAGATGAGATTGTATAGCCTAAAACAGTATAATTTATGGAGCAAGGTAATTCAGGAGGAACCCAGACACAGTGTTTTTCTTTGTCTCATGGTGCCAGAATTTTTTTTTTGTTTTCAAGACAGCAGAAGTCTGAAGTCTGAGGCCGACAAGTTTGAAGGATATCAGGCAAGGCAGAGGGCTAGGATTCTTTTACTTGCAGAGACAGGGAGAGATTCCCAAGGGAGGCCCCCCAGTTGGAGAGGGTGTTTTATTAGAGGAACCATACGAGGACCAAAGAGGACTGGGGATTTAGAGAGGAGGGTCAGCGGATGAGAAGGGCTCCATGTGGGATGCTCGAATAAGGCCCGAGTGGTGCCTCCTTCTCCAGCCCCTCTGTTCTGTCCCTCTACCCGCTTCTGTCTTACATCCTTCACATACCCTCACAGCCAGCTTTATGTGGTTCACCAGAGTAAATTAGATAAAAGATGGCTTCAGGTCTCTGTGCTCTGAACTTCTTTAAAAAACTATTTAAATATCCATCAGAATTCCAAATGTGCTTGGTCTAGAAAAAGTGTGTAGAGGTACTCATAAGAGGGCATTGCTCCCTTCCAAACACTGTCCCTACATGGTAGATTACTAGGCATGGAGGATTACATGCCAGGAGATGACTTTCAAGTCTTTCCCGAGAGATTTAGGAATATTTCCCCCCAAAGAGTAGTCAAGAGCACCCCTATCTGCCACGTGGTATAGACAGGATGGTCACAGGTAACATTGGAAATCCATGTAAAATAGATGCATTTGAGATAGATGGATATCAGAGACTAGGTGGGGGAACATCCCCCTGCACTTGGATAGACTTGCAGTTCCCATACAGTTTTTAGTGTTAGAAGTTGATTGTGTTAGAAGTTTAGTGTTAGAAGTTGATTCAGACTTGTGGATATGATAGGTCATTTTAGAGAACCCAGAGGAAGGAGGAAGCACTCTATCCTTCTTGCTGCTGGGAGGCAGTAATGAATAAATATGATGGTTAAACTCTCTCCAAAATGACAATGCTAAATAAATGCGAGAAAACAGTCATCTGAAAATCTGATTGTCTTGCCTGACTTGTTGACCCACATTATAAGCTAGGAAATAATTTCGTCATGTCATACATCCTGATATGTGGCAGACATTACACTTTCCACCTGCTGACAGAATTATCATTTATGACCCTGTTCTCTATTTTAAATGGCCTATTAGTCAAACAAGGTAGTCTTTCATGATATATACACACACACACACACACACATATATATATACTAATTAAGCAAAACTCCAGTGCAAAAGGCCGAATATTCTGTGAATTCAATTGCTCTGCAAATTTCCTGTGCAGTTTCTTTCTCACATATCATGAAGATGCAATACTTATTTACACAGGACAATATGAACAAATATGGAATTATCCTAAATTTGTATGGCCAGCATTTCATTACATTTACTATTGATTACCAGCTAATTGTAAAATTTGTTAGGACAATATCCTCAAATAATCCAATATACTTCAATAGTAGAATAGTAGATTTTCATGTTCCTATATCCTTGAAAATACAGGAAGGACTTGAGTAATCCCCATGAATTTCACTGAGGAGCAACAAATTTCTAAGTGATGTTAAGAAAGAATCCTAATACAATCATAACATCAGAGAGTTGAAAGAGTTCCTGGAGGTATCACATAATTTGATTACATTCCTTAAGGTACATAAGCCAGCCTCCAAAACTGACTTTATTTTTCTTCCTAAGACATTTTTATGACTTACAAAACTTAACACCAGGCAGTCCTTACTCATGCCTAACCTAAAACCCCCCCTATTTCAAATAATCCTCTCATTTTGTTCTCAGACACATGGACAAAAGCTACTCACCACCTCTAGAACACTATTTCTTTATGTAATAAAACATTTCTTTTTCATTTTCTTCCTTCAGCCTTCCCTTTGCTGAGTTAAACACTACTTTTACTCGCAGTATCTATTACTCCCTTTTTTACTTTGTAATTAACTAAGCCATCTTTTTTCTCTTCTGTTGCAATTTTTGCATAAGTTATGGACCTTATAAATAGATCACAGTAGTTTAAAAGTCCTGAACAACTTTTCTACTGCTAGGTGACTTTGGTCATTTTCTTTATAAACACCAATGTTACATTTCAAATTTACAATTGACAGATGATTCATTCTGAAACTGCCTATATCCCCCAATTTAAAACTATTGTAGATACACACACACACACATACACACACACACACACACACATGTACACAGAGTTTGTTCTTTCCATCTCTGAGTGAATTATCACATATTTGTCCCTATTAAACTTCATCTCACTTCTAATCACCTTGTTTAATTTGTCAAGGTCCTTAATGAATTCTTAGAGTGTGGTTCTAGTCAATAATCACCCTTACTCATTATAAAGTAATCTGCATATTTAATAAGCTTACTCCCTATTCCATACTTCAAATCAACACTGAAAATGTTAATTAGAGTCAGGGCCCGTGCTGACTTATGGAAAAAACTTTATACAATATACCCTCCAAGGCTGAAACTGAACCATTGATCAGTACCTCACAGCTGGGCCACTAACAAGCTGTGAAACAATAATACACAATATTACTACATGAAACAATGACCCAAATAAAATACAGTGTGGATTCAAATGAGGAATCAATAGTAATTTGTAATGTTTTTCCCTATAAGGTCTTTGAAGGAGCTCAAAACATTAATCACATTATCAAATTATTCATAGTGGAAAGAAGTAACTAGAGAGGAAGAATTTATCAGAAATAACAGTAGGGCTAATTTAATAGCCTATCTGAAGACCCAGTGAAATGTTACTGTCAAAATAAGGTGGAAGGTCACTGTTTCAGTGAAGATTCTAATGAATCTTTCCTACTAAAACAAAAATCCTCACTCTTCATAATACAGAGCACGGGACCAAGTGTCTACTGATAAGTTAAAATTTCCCAAATACAAAAGATATCTTCCTTCTTCGCAGTACAGTAGATCTCTGGATTTCTCTGAAAAAGATTTTTTTGAATCATCCAGAGAAACTATCCTCTATTCCCACTTAGGTATATAGCTTTTTTGAGAAATGTCAACGAAAAGCAGATATAAAATGCATGTCTTAATGCTCAGAGTCAGCTCTTATTCACAGTCACTCACATTATAAATATGCGGACTGTTTTTTTTTTTTTTCCTTCGATACGCGGGCCTCTCACTGTTATGGCCTCTCCCGTCGCAGAGCACATGCTCCGGACGCGCAGGCTCAGCGGCCATGGCTCACGCGCCCAGCCGCTCCGCGGAGGGCCACGAACCCGTGTGCCCTGCATCGGCAGGCGGACTCTCAACCACTGAGCCACCAGTGAAGCCTCGCGGACTGTTTTTTAAATGTGCTCCCCACCGTCCATTCAGTAGCAAATGTTGAGTTCTGCATCCCTCTCAGAAGGCGACAATCGTCATCTGACAAAGTAGCCCAGCCAGCTGGCTGTAGATCCTGTTCTTTGCCCTCTTGGAGACTTGCCATGATCTGGGGCATCTGGTGATTTCCAAGCTTGCCCTTAGGCTAAAAGATCAGGGTTGGAGAAATAGGGGCTGTAGTAGGGGTGTGTGTAGTGAGTGTGTGCATGTGTGTGTATGTGTGTGGCAGGGTGGTGGTGGTGGAGGAGAAAGCCATTAAAAATAAATTGACTATCTTTAGATGATAGGAGCTTGTGGAGGAGCTAAGAGAATCAGAGAACTAATGGGGTCAAGCAGATACTTAGCGGAGGGTGGAGGTCAGCACACCAGGATCGCTGGCAGGATGGTGTGCTGCACTGGGAAAGCAAGGTGGGACAAGAAAAACAGAATGAGACAAATGGTGAAAAAGAGTTTCCTTTCAGTCTAGGGTTTCTTTTATTGAGTAATCTATGCAAATATATTTTTATCATTATCTTAGATCTTGTTTAATAAGATACCTCATTTGTGTAGTTGATACAGAAGTTTATAGTTGAAGAGACACTGAAAGTAACTTAATTCAAACTGTGGGACAAATACTTGTGGACAAGGAACGGATCACATTTTCAAAGACAGAAAACTAAGGTACAAAGTGGTTTAAAAACTTACCTTATTATTCAGAAGCAGGAAGGAGACTTGAACACTCAAAGCTAGGCCTCCAGTTCTCTTCAGCAGTATTCTGCTGAACAACTCTGCCTACATATTCATTCCACTGTCACCCAGGTCCATCACTTACACTTCTACATTTTAAAATTTTATTTTAATTAAAAATTTTTTTTTAATTTTAATTTTTTTATTGCAGTATAATTGCTTTACAATGTTGTGTTAGTTTCTGCTGTACAGTGAAGTGAATCAGCTATACATATACATATAACTCCTCCCTCTTGGACCTCCCTCCCCCCATCCCACCCATCTAGGTCATCACAGAGCACTGAGCTGAGCTCCCTGTGCTATGCAGCAGGTTCCCACTAGCTATTTATTTTACACATGGAAGTGTATTTATGTCAATTTTAATCTCCTAGTTCGTCCCCACCCTCCCCTTCCCCCACTGTGTCCACATGTCTGTTCTCTACATCTGCATCTCTATCCCTGGCCTGGAAATAGCTTCACCTGTACCATTTTTCTAGATTCCACATATATGCGTTAATATATGATATTTGTTTTTCTCTTTCTGACTTACTTCACTCTGTATGACAGTCTCTAGGTCCATCCATGTCTCTACAAATGACCCAATTCCTTTCCTTTTTATGGCCGAGTAATATTCCATTGTATACATGTACCACATCTTCTTTACTCTTTTACATTAATTTCACGAAAGCCTGCCCCATGTGCACTGGCTCCTCTAAAATGACTGAGCAGAGTGCTCCCAAGTATAAGAGTTTTACCATATTCTCATGCTTGTGGTAGATAGAAGTCATTTATTTGGCTGACTTTAGGTAAGGCAGGAAAATAACAAGAAATAGAGAGGATACAGGAATTTATATTCTTGAGAACTTAACAGGTTTTTAGGCTTAGATGACTAGGGCTGAGAGAGAGAACGAGGTGAGGATTTGACTTGTTTAGAATGATTCAGCTTGTCCAGAAGAAGGAGATCATTTTAGGGGTTGTGGGAGCTTATTAGTTTGGCAAAGTTTTCATCTCGGTGAGCTCAGTGTAAACAGAGTCTATAACAATGCTAAAATAGCCCTGTTCCTGGGAGTCACAAAAAAAGTTGGAGAAAACTTTTAATTAAATCCTCACTGAAGAGTGGCTTTGAAAGACCAGCATACTTCTGAGAGTTTTTGTTTTCCAAAAAGAAAGACAAAATTCTGTCTATAACATCTAGATGGCTGTATGTTTATAAAACATCCATCACTGTAGTACTTAAGGGCTTTGACAAGTAAGTCATTTTGACACTGAACAGTATAGAGTAAGGAGATGAACGTCTTCCTCTGTCTGCTATGACTGTGTACTCTGGAGCTAAGTTTATACAATTCTATACTAAACCAAAACATAAAAAGCAGTATGAATCAGGCCCAGCTCACTCCAGCCACCTTGATTTTGGCTGTTCCTAATAAAGTGTGCAATTCCCTGCTGAGAGCTAAGAAATAGCCTCTTACTGAAAGACTGAAGTAGGTGAGACACTAAGGAAACTGAGAGAACATACCATTCTGGGCTCCCTGTCTTATCCTGGAATAAAAGAACAAAGAAATGGCTTTCATATTTCTTTCTGATTTCTTATGAGGCTATAAACAAGTCATGGAGTTCCATAGTCTCAAGCCAGATTCTAAGAAATCCTTTTCTGGTTCATTCATTCAATGAATATTTACTTGTAACCAACTGTGTACTCAATAAGGTACTACATAAAGCACTGTGTTAATACAAGTCATAAAACCACCCTCGAGAACATATATTGTAATTGGGAAGGAAAAACAAGTAGAATAATACCCCAGTACAAGGCTAGATGTTGCTCAGAGTGTAAACAAGGTAGATGCAAAGGCATTCAAAAAAGGGAGCCACTAAATTCAGTTATGAAAACTCTGTGGAAAACTACATAGAGGAAGTGGCATACAGCTACAGGTTACAAAAGATGAGTTAAAAGAGAAAACGTGCCTGACACATAGATATCCTGACCTGGGTTAAGTGTTAGTCACTAACAGTAGCAACTTAATCTTCATGATAGTTAAGCTAAAGTGAGACAACAGAATGAACCATTTGGCTAAATCCTTATTTTTCTTTTAAACATCTTTATTGGAGTATAATTGCTTTACAATGGTGTGTTAGTTTCTGCTTTATAACAAAGTCAGTCAGCTATACATATACATATATCCCCATATCTCCTCCCTCTTGCATCTCCCTCCTAAGTCCTTATTTAGGCTTAAGATCAGATAAGGCTTGCTGAGAGACAGTTTTTTACCTTTGAGGAGCTTGGAGGATTAAGGGGCGGGGCAAGAAGACCACACCCATGAAGCAGGGCAGGGTGGTAGTAGCTGTGTCAGAAACAATAGCGGCAGCAACAGGGAACTTTGAGGTTCAGCTGAACCAGGTAAAAGAAATAACTGAGTGTATGAAATTGTGGACAAAACAGTAAACAAATAGTTATTAGTACCACCAAAAATGAGAGTGAAGGGAAGAAGGGTTCAAGGAATTTTACTTGAGCTCCTGGGAGTAAAGGAGAAAAATGGAAGCAAATCCTAGGTAGGGTGTGTCCAGGAACTGTGCTGTTATTTATGTCTTTCTCCCCGCCCCCATTTATTCTTTATACTAAAAGTTATGAAGTTGAACCCATTCTCTTCTTACTCTTAGGGAAAATAAGGCTTAAAATAATTACGGAAAATGACAAGATCATTTGCTACTAAGTGGGAGAGATTTTAAATGCAAATGTATTTGAATCCATGGCTCTGGTGTCTGTTTCTAGGATACCATGCAACTTAGAAATATGTGGAATTGACTTAGCTAAATATAATTCAGCCATTAATTCTCTTCTGCAAATCTTTATTTTTCAAAGAAACTTATAATGATACTGATGGTTTTCATTCATTCATGTATTCACAAACATATTATTTATTTATTTCATTCAGTAAAGATTTAGTGTATTTGCTAATTGCAGACTATATGACCCACTGGTGAAGACAGAGGTTCTAGTGCCAACTGCCTGGGTTTACTACCCTAGATTTTCGTTTTGTCATCTTCAAAAAGGAGATGAAAATAATATATCTCTCATAGGGCTATTATGAGGATTAAATGAGAAAATCTATGCAAAGCATTAGGAGAGTGTCTGTCACATAGCAAGCACTCATTGTTAGCTGCTCTTATTAATACTCTGTGCCAGGCACTCTGAGAAGGATTAGGGGAACAAATATGAAGGTGACATAGTCCTTGTCTTTGAAAAATGTACACTCTCAAAGAGAAGACACATGTGTAATGACTAATTGTGCCTGAGCTAACAGAAGATGCCAGAAGAGAAGAATGCACTTCTGGGTCATTTCAGCGAGTGGGAACAGCATGGAAACTCCAGAGAAGCATGAAATATCTTACAAAAGTTTGGCTTGACTGGAGCATGAACAAGCGTGAGAATGAATTAATTGGTGCTAGTAGGCAAAAAAGAAGCTGACCAGCTTTTGAACGGTTTAATAAGCTCTGCTGATGGAAGTGAACTTTATTTTGATAGAATGAGGTAATAATGGAGGCTTCAGAGCCAATTTTAAGGATGTAAGAAGGTAACTGTCTGGACTCTACACTCTGGAGGGTAAACTTGAATGGGAAGATAATGGATAGAAGGAAGCAATAGCTGATGTAGGAGAAAAGACAACAATAAGTAGAGCTGCAGGCAGGGAAAGTCAGGCTCTTTTACTGCCTCATATCAACAGAGGAAGAAAATTAAGAAGAAAAGCAAGATTTAGGGGAAAAGGTGGAGAAGGAATAGGAGGGGGAAATAGAGTTAGCCTCTACCTCATTCTGAAAATAGTTCACTAATCAAACAATGTAATCCACCAAACAGGATAAAGGAGAAAAAAATCATCTGAGCATATCAGTTGATGGGAAAAAAAAGCATTTGACAAAATCTAACATCCATTCATGATAAAAACACATAGAAAACTAGGGATAGAAAAGAATTTCTTCAACTCGACAAAGAATACCTACAAAAACCCTACAGCTAACCTTACACCTAATAGTGAAAGACTGAATGCTTCCCCAAGACAGAGAACAAAATAGAGATGTCCACTCTCACCACTCTTATTTGACGTAGTATCAGAAGTTCTAGTCAGCACAGAAAAGGCAACAAAAGGAAATAAAAGGCATACAGGTGAGAAAGAAAGAAACACAACTGCTCAGTTTTGTAAATGGCATGAAGGTTTACATAGAAAATCCCAAAGAATCTACCAAAACTCCTAGAACCCCTGAACTCACATCAGGATCACAAGATAAAATCAGCATATAAAAAACCGTATTTTTATACTAGCAATGAATATGTGGAAGCCAAATTCAAAGATCCAATACCATTTATAATCACTGGGATAAAAATAAATACTTAGGTATAACTCTACCATATATAAGACTTATATGTTATAAATTACAAAATGCTGATAGAAGAAATTAAAAATCTAAATAAGCAGAGAGATATACTGCGTTCATAACTTGGAAGACTCAACATAGTAAAGATGTGAATACTCCCCGAATTGATACACAGGTTTAATACAATTCCTATTAAAATTCTAGCATTACTTTTTTTGCAGGTACAGACAAGATCATTCTAAAATTTATATGGAAAGGCAAAGGAAGTAGAATAGCTAAAATAATTCTGAAAAAAAAAAAGAATTAAGTGGGAGGAATCCATATCCTCAATTTCAAGCTACAGTAATCAAATCTATGCTATTGGCAGAGAGACAGATACCTAGATCAATGGGACAGGATAGGGAACCCAGAAATAGACTCACACAGTATGCGAACTGATTTTTCTTTACAAAGTGCACAAGCAATTGAATGAAGGAAAGATAGTTTGTTCTTTTGTTTTTTTTTTCCAGAAAATGCTCCTGGACATTTGAATATCCATAGGCAAACAATGAACCTCAACCTAAACTTTACACCTAGTATAAAACTTAACTCAAAATGGATGATAGATTTAAATGTGAAATGTAAAACTATAAAAGTTTTAGCATAAAACAGTTGAAAATTTTGGGGACCTAGGAGTTCCCTGAAGAGTCTTAGACACGACGTTAAAAGTACAAAATCCATACAAAATAACGGGTAAATTTGACTTCATCAAAATTAAAAACGTTTGTTCTATGTGAGACTCTGCAAAGAGGATGAAAAAAAACAAGCAATAGACTAAGAGAAAATATTTGCCAACCACATGTCTGACAAAGAACTTGTATCTAGAATATGTAAAGAACTCTCAACGGTAAAAAAGCAAACAGTCCAAGTAGAAAATGGACAAAGACATAAAGGGACCTTTCATGCAAGAGGATATAAAGATGACGAAAAACACATGAAAAGATGCTCAACACCAGTAGTCACTAGGGAAATGCAAATTAAGATGACAGTAAGATATTACTACATTCCTATCAGAAGGGCTAAAATTTTAAAAAGTGACAGCACCAAATGCTGACAAGGATGCAGAGAAACTGGATTCCCCATATGTTGCTGGTGGAGATGTAAAATGGTGCAGGCACTCTGGAAAATAGTTTGGCAGTTTCTTAAAAAGTAATCACACACCTACCGCACTATCCAACGATCACACTCCTGGGCTTTTATGCCA
Organism: Lipotes vexillifer; assembly: GCF_000442215.2. Lineage (NCBI taxonomy): Eukaryota > Metazoa > Chordata > Mammalia > Artiodactyla > Lipotidae > Lipotes > Lipotes vexillifer. The sequence continues at coordinate 4,217,858 of NW_006775603.1, read as the reverse complement.
GAGAAATGAAGGCATCCACGCAAAAGCCTGAGCATAAATGTTCTTAGCAGTTTTATTTGTAGTAGCTAAAAACTGGAAACAACAAAAATGCTATTCAATAGGTAAATTTTAAACAAACTGGAAACAACAAAAATAGGTAAATACCATTCAGCAATAAAAAACAATGAACTACTGATGCATGCAACAACTTGGATAGACCTCAAGGGCATTTTGCTGAGTGAAAAAAAAGCTGATTTCAAAAGGCCACATATTGTATGATTCAACTTATATAACACTCTTAGAATGAGTGGAGAACATTAGTGGCTACCAAGAGCTGCAGATGGTGGGGAAGAAGGTGTGAGTGTGACTATACAGGGGTAGAATGCGGGAGATTTTTGTAATGATGGAGTAGTTCTGTATTGCAGTGGTGGTTAGAGATTCTAAACTTGTGATAAAATGGCACAGTGCTATATGTATATCTAGTACCCATGTCAATTTCCTGATTTTGATACTGTACTGCAATTACTGAAGAGGTAACCATTGGGGGAAACTTGGTGAAGGGTATATGGGATATCTCTGTGCTATAATTGCACTGACTTTGCAATTTCCTGTGTATATATAATTGCTTCAAAATAAACAGCTAAAAGAAAGTTTGCTTAAATATTAACAGAACTTACTGCTTTATGACAAATTATGGATTATTAATGCTTTGTCCTTTAAAATTTTACTCTACTTTCTAATTTTCTCAAAATAGCCTTGTGTTACTTTTATAAGAAGAAAATGTATTAAAATGGAATAAAAATGTCTTATTTCTTTTCTGATGGCTCAAGGCTAAAAGTAATTAATAGGCAGGATGGGGTCCAGGAATAGCAAACCTGGAGATGCAAATTTTGGGCAAAACTGCATCTGAAAAGTAGCCTAACCAGAGTGACTTCTAGAATTTCCTCACATTAGTAACTCTCTCTGTCCCTATCTATTTAACTAAGAGGTAGTAAACCACATCCTTTTTTAAAATATCTTAAAAAAATAAACTGACGCAATATTCCTACATTCACAAGAAATGTAAACGTTAGCCTAGAGATATAAAGTTTCTCAAGCCAGATTTCTCTTAAATTACCCTTAATCCTTAGATATTTCCACATAAGGAGCCCATGAAACAAGAAGATATGTGATCAGGCTTATATCAAGTAGAGACATACTGTTAAACACCATAAATATATGTTTATTAGACATCTGCAATGAGTTTCCATATGCTCCTCCATTTTTCTCTCTGGCCCATCTTCCTCTCCACAGATAAAGCTGTCTTTCTTAAATGATGTCACTCTTCATTATCTCCAGGAAAAACTCCAAATTCCGTAACAAGCTTTATCATGCCCTTCAAGATGTGGTCCTACCCTCCTTTTCTATTTCACTTCCTGTCACCCTCACATCACCTATCTCAATCCATGAAGGAGATGAACACATTTTGATAACCTACCCTTTGCTAGATATTCTCCTAGGAGTTTCATACCTCTGCTATAAGCCACTCCTTCAGTATGTTGAAATTTATCCTTTAAGATCAAACTCTCCGATGACACATTCAGAGAACCTCTGTGATGCCTAATAGTTTTTTTTCCTCTCTCCTCCCCTTCTCTCCAAGTTATTGACTTAAATCACTCCTTCCCTGTGTTCATACAGCATTTTATAAATAATTTATCAGAGCCCTATGTCATTGAATTCTACACTGTTATCTCCCCAAATAAATTGTGACTCAGGGATAATACCTAAATACCTTTATAGACTAAATGTCTAGCACAGTGTTTAAATGTCTACAGTTGACCCTTGAACAACGTGGGTTTGAACTGTGAGGGTCCACTTATTCATGGACTTCTTTCCATTAAAATCATATATGTACCATAAATAGTTTCCCTTATGATTTTTTAATAATATTTTCTTTTGTCTAGCTTATTTTATTGTAAAAATAAGTATATAATACATATAACACACAAAATACATGTTAGTTAACAGTTTATGTTGCTGGTAAGGTTTCAAGTCAGCCATAGGCTATTATTAGTTAAGTTTTGGGAGATTCAGAAGTTATACATGGATTAGCAAAAATAAACAAATGGGACTACATCAAACTAAAACGCTTTTGCACAGTGAAGGAAACTATCAACAAAATGAAAAGGCCACCTACTGAATGGGGGAAGATATTTGCAAATGATATACCCAATCAGGGGTTAATATCCAAAATATACAAAGAACTCATACAACTTGACATTAAAAAAACAACCAACCAGATTAAAAATGGTCAGAGGATCTGAATAGACATTTTTTCCAAATGTCTGTATAAATTGCAGACATTTAACATACAGATGGCCGGCCAACAGGCACATGAAAAGATGCTCACCACCACTAATCACCAGGAAATGCAAATCAAAACCACAATGAGCTACCACCTTGCACCTGTCAGAATGTCTGTTATCAAAAAGGCAACAAGTAATAAGCATTGGTGAGAAGGTAGAGAAAAGGAAACCCTGTGCACTGGTGCAGCCACTATGGAAAACCATATGGAGGTTCCTCAAGCAATTTAAACCAGAACTAGAGTACGATCCACCAATTCCACTCCTGGGTATTTATCCAAATAAAGTGCAAATACTAATTTGAAAAGATCATGTTCTTTTGAATTGAAAAGATTACGCATCCCTATGTTCACTGAAGCATTATTTACAGTAGCCAAGAAACAGACTCAGAGGAAAAGAGATCAGATTTGTGGTTACCAGCTAGCCACCTCTGCCTCTCCTGGTGTGCAGAAGTGACTTTGAATTTTGGGAATAAAGATGTGGATGGTAGATGTTTGTTAATGGAACAGCAATTGGGCTGGGAAAAGGTACCCTGATGAGCACTGCTTCATTTAACGAAGAGCAAATCTCATGAATGTGAATGATTAAGAAGAATGACAGGGCATGGTTTTGCGAAAAAATTTTTGCTTTTCTAAGAAAAATTAGACATAATTTTCCAAGAAAGTTTGACATTAGTTATAAATGGAACTTTGAATGTTTCCAAGAAACATTACAATTATGTTTACCAACACAGCTGAAGCATGAAATTAGAAGCTATCTTTAAGTTTGGGGAGAGAATCAGGTCTCTTTTAACTTACTTGGCTCTGATTTTCCCCTTTCATAATTAACCTAGTGAAAAGATTAGAAGGAAGGGGAGATTCATTATACCCAATGTTGACTTTTAATAATGTGAGTTGGCATTAGAAAGAAATAATTTGTTAAAAAAATGAATGTTCAGTTATTTTGGATTGTGGGAAACTACACCTGAGGGAAACATCATGTGTAATTAGGATCTTTTTCCATATTAGACTTTACTTTAGAAAATCCTATGGGTGTAAAAAATTTGATAGAGGCTTTTGCTCCCACTGCTATTGCATGAAAGTCTAGATACTAACGAATGCTGTCAAAGTTGTAATGACTAAATAGCTCAGATATACACACACCATGAGGCCTGCAACCTCAGTGAAAGGGAGGCTCGAGCAAACAAATTTTAGAACCAGCAAGAAACGAACTGTAAGATAAAGAAAAACTTCAGTAGGTAAAGTCATGAGTTGGTATTGGATTGACAATTGTCCAGCTCTGACACTATTCACTGGGTGCTAGTGAGCAGTTAACTTCCAAATTTCTGTTTCTTGATCTACAAAGTAGGAATCATAGTACTAGTTGTATTATTATAGTAGTAGTAGTAGTGGTAATTTTGAGTACTGAAGGGGATATATATATATATACTTAATAAATTCATAATAAATTCTCAGTGAATAATATCCATAATTTTTATTATTTATGATTATTGTCATATGCTACATAAAATCAGTTATTTAAAATGTTCTTCATTTATTTTAAAATGTTTCAAAGTCAGATCTGAGCTACATCGTGAAAACCTATGTACTTTAAGTACTCTTAAAATATAACATGTAAAACAAAGTTGACAAGAAGTATATTAGTGAGATTAAAATGCTCCATTTTAATTTTTTAAAACTATTTTTCTTAACGTGATTTCCATTGACTGGTCTGGCAAGCAGTCTTACCCTGAGTGGCAGGTATCAATTATAGACGTAATTAGCTCATGCTGGGATATATGCCTAGAGAATTGACCCAACACAAAAATCTCCTAACTTTTGATACTTTATTTCCTCAGACAAATTGAAAATTTGAATAATGTCATCCTTCACATCACTATACTTAGCAATGAATGAGGCTATGACACAATCCTTTATAAAGTTCCCTAAAAAGCAACTGGCCATACAAATGTACAAGGGTGTGGAACGGACACTAGTGTGGCATAGTTAGAACACAGATTCAGGAATGAGACAGATTTAAGGTCTGGTCTTTAATCAATCACTTATTAGCTGCATGATTTGAGGCAAGTTACTTATCTTTTCACCTTCAGTTGTAAAATGGGTTATTAATAAGTAGTATGCATTCCAGAAGATGGTTTTAAGTATTAAATAAGCCAATGCATGTCAAACATCTAGTACAAAGTTTGGCATCTTGTGAGTGCTCAATAAATGTTAATTATTATTTGCACAATTTTACTAATTCATAGATTTCTTGGGCTGGGATACTGTAATCATTTTCATTATTGCTTAAAATAGGACTCTGATGGGGTCATCAGTTTAAATTTTCCATGAGCTTCACTCTGGATCACTTATAACTTATGCCACACGTAGAACTGGCTACAAGGGTAGTAAGTTAAAAGGATATGAAGGTTCTGCACCAAAGAAATAACTGGGAAAACAACTTGAAGACTATGATTTGATGAGAGAAGTTGGGAACATCATTTTCATAAATGAATGAAATAACTGACTATTAGTAGCTGAATTTTGGGGTTTCAATTTATATACACAAGCAGTTGAAGAAAATACCCTATTTCTTTTTAGATCATTAATTCTTGACTTTATTTTAGTATTGTGCCATAATAATTTTGCAACTACTGATGGAATTCATTTACATACTATTTTAAAGGCAAGAAGAATTCATGTTTTCTCTTAAGGATGAAGTAAATCCCTAATTAATTCCCTGACAAAGTTAATTATTCTAATCTTGAACTGTCAACTTTGTTGATAAATAAATGTTTTTTAACTTTACGGAAGTTCAAACCACCTTGATTTTGGATTAATAAAATTTTCAGAGAAATTTTTCGTAAAACGATATACAGAACACTATGTTCTAATAAGGCAGAAGCTGTACTGTGGCACTGACCTGACCTTATGGTATGAAACCACATAAAGAAAAACTGGCCATGGTAAATCAAAGGCCTTGGGAGTCTCAGGGCTCATGGGAAAGTCATTTGTGAAATGAAGCACTGACTTAGGTAGCTTTCAGGATTCAAAAGTACACTATAGTTAATGGCAATTTACCACCACTGCAGCTGGAAAAACAGCAGCAATAATACTCACATTAGCTATAATGCAATGAAGAGACAGAATGTGGTTTTACTTCTTGATAGCTATTCTCATTCTCTCTCTCTCTCTCTCTCTCTCTCTCTCTCCCTCTCCCTACCTATCATCTATCTATCAATCATCCAGTGTCTACCTATTTACTCAGACAGTGCATAATGGGACAGACTCAAGGCAAAGACTGAGCATCTCAAACTTGAAATATATATATTTTAGTCATGTATCCTTTTCCTTCTTTTTAATAATATTGCCCACAGTCATATTTTACAGAGGTTAAAATTCTGAATATGTGTTATCCTTCCAGGAAAATGTGGGAAGCAATGTCCAAATTATACCCAGAATCTTATGGTATAAAGAATGCTCTACCAAAACTGTACTTTCAGGAGTTGGACTATGTTGTGATGTCTGCACATCACAAAATTAAGCCTTTACTCAAAAGGAAGTTGTAAATTTATTAACAGACATCACATAGCTTTGGCCACGCCTGTCATTTCTCATGCTTTGTATCAAGTGGAATCTTTGTCTACTTACTGGATGGAGCTTTCAATGCGGGTGATAGTGAGGAAAGCAGCAAGGTTTGCTGTGTAAGATGAGATGACAATCAAAGCAAATAGCCACCAAGCCCCCATCATCATTCGGGTGGCCAGAGTTGTATATGGGACTTCTCCACCTGTGGAAAGAAGCAAAGAGAATAAAAGAACATCAAGTATTTATTTAGAATCTGAAGTCATACACATTTAAGAGCAAGTTAAATTTTACGTAACGAGAAATCTTTCACATAACATCAGCATGGATCTCTGTATTTTGCTCACATTCATCACTTCATATTTGAATCTGGTTTATGAGACTATGTGAGACTCAGTCAAACAGAAGCATGATAAATATTTAGTATAACATGTTTAAATGATATTTCTTCCACCTTGTTCTTCAACCCTAGAATTACCCTCTTATTACAACCTCAGATATACACTTTATATCCAAGGGCTTGACTATTTACTAGTTAGGAGATATTAATACTATTATGTTTATATTTAACATAACTTTTCAGATTTCTAGTTTAATAAATAGTATTAAAAGGCTACTTTTTGTTAAATTCCCTAGAATCATAGGTTATTAATAATCTTGGGAGAACACACATTACTATTGGTTTCAACATCATCACATGTGTTTTGAGCTACTCCTAAATGACTCACCACTCTTTTGTAATCTTGTTGTAGAATCTTCTTCATCTTCTAAATGTTGGTGTGTCCTCGGGCTCAGTCTTTAAACTGTTTCTGTTGTCTGCATTCCAACTGCAGCTAATCTCAAGTCCCCTGATGTTGAATATTATCTACAGTATACTTTGATGACTCTCAGATTTATATTTCAAGCTTTACTCTCTCTAGAGAGCTACAGATAAATGCCTACATAATTTCCACTTGGAACTTAATGGGCATCTGAAATTTATCACATCTGAATCAGAACGCTTTATTTTCACCCTTGAATGAACACCCCAGTCTACACTATTTCAGGGAATAGCACCACTCTTCACTCTCTTTCTCAGACCAAATACTTAGAAACTTTCCAACATCCCATCTGGTAGCAAGTCCTGTCACCTTTATCTTCAAACCACATACCAAACCCTACCTCATCTCCTCACTTCCAGTGCTGTCACATCTTCTTTTGACTGTACTGCTAAACCACTTAAATGGTTTACTTGTTTACATTCTATGCACTACCACTCTTAAGTCTATCTCGATGGTGCTCTTTGAAAATGAAAATGAAATCGTGATATTCCTCTGATCCAAACTTCCAATGGACTCCTGTCACTCTCCGAGAAAAAAAAAGCAACCCCAAATCTCTACCAAGGCCTATCAGGTCCTACATGAACTGATCTCACATCAATTTCCTGACTTATATTTTTCCACCCTCTCAACGGCTTTCTTGCAATTTCTTGCATGGAGTTATGCTGGTTTCTGTCCTAGGGTCTTTGTACTTGCAATTTTTATGCCTGGAATTCTCTGCTCTTTAATTTAAAAATCACCTTCCTTTTAATTTATTTGTTTCTCCTCAGATGATACTTCCTCACAAATACGTATTTCCATTCCATCTAAAATAATTTCTCACGACCTCATTCTTTCAGTCACTGTATTTTTAAAAAATCATTATTTATCATATATTTTATATATTTTTGTTTTTTTCCTCTTCCTTATTGTCTAGTTTCTAACATAGAAACAGTTCCCGCCCCCTTTTAGGTGGGTAAATATTTGTTAAATGAATATATGTTTTGTATGGCGTTAATCCTTTTAAAATAGATTAGGTTTATGCTAAGAGTAAAAATAAATTAAAGAGATATAATACTACATTTGCCTAGGAACATCAATATGTGAATGGCTTAACAGGATTCAATTAATTAACATATCAGGCAGACTTTTATGCCAACCATTAATTCTCACTATGCAATATTTCTACACTTTCAGTGTAGTACAAACACACCCTTTGGGTATGACCTGAGCTATTTTCCTGATGTAATAAACTCAGAATAGGCTAACCTCTGATATCTGGAACACATTTTTTCAAAAGCAGTTATAATGCATTTTGGATATTTTCTTCTTCAAAGCAAAGGAAATATTCACTCAGCTTTTAAAAGATGAAAGCACAATAAAATATTCATTTTTAAACCAAATGGGGACTTCCTAGACAAAATGATTAATTGAAAAAAATAAAATAAAATATGAACAAGATGATAGCTAAAGACTGAAAGATGTTAATAAATATAACAAAAGTAGAACAGTAAATTCATGACTGAAAAGGCTAATTGAAGGTTTGTGTCCATGAAGTCTTTACCCTTGGTTAGAGTTGTTATCACCCATAAGAAAGAACAGTTGTTGAGCTTTCTTAATCTGTGGCATAAAGCCTGAAACTTGGGAAATTCAAATATTCTTGTGGAGTCCAAATAAAATGACATTTTATTTGATATCTGCACTTAGAAATCAAATATTAAAAGTAAAGGGAATCTTGACTTCTAATTCTGGTAATTCAAGACAATCCTCCCACTGATGGCAACTAGAAAAAATGAACATATAATGCATTTGAGAGCTAAAGGAGCAGCAAGACACTAGAAGATCAAGATCCTGAAGAAGATTACTCAGAAATGTGACTGGTATTTAGGGCTGCTTTTTCCTGAGGGATAAATGCCAACTTAACAACAGGAAGATAAGAAACTGAGATGTTGAGCAATGTTTTGAAAGCCTTCAAAGTCAGGTGGCTATAAAAATTAAGGCCCAGGGCTTGCCAAATGGGGGTGGGACTAAGAAAACCAGAAAATCCTCATATGCTTGGAAATCAACAATTACAATTCTATTAGGGCCATGAGTCAAAGAAAAATCACAAGAGAAATAAAAGGTATTTTTAAGTTGATGAAAATAAAAGTACTCCATATCAAAATTTCACAAGTTTTGATAGCTGATAGGATGTAGCTAAATTTGTGTTTAAAGGGAAATTCATAACTCATATAAGAAGTTTAAAAATCAATGAGCTATTCATCAATTTCAAGAAGTTAAAAAAAACCTGGCAAGTTAAACCCAAAAAACATAGAAGGAGGGACATAATAAATATAAAAGCAAAAATTAGTAAATTAGATAAAAAATAAAATAGGGAATGTTGACCCAACAGAAGTTTGGTCCTTTGAAAATACCTGTAAAAAGCTCTTGAGACTGATCAAGAAAATAAGTAAAGGCACAAAAAAATACAATAATAGGATTTAAAAGGGCATATTGTTACAGATGTTTCAGATATTAGAAGGATAAAAGAGGAGGACCTTATGTACAGTTCTATGCCAATTAATTTGAAAACTGAGATGACATGGACAAATTCTTAGAAAAATTGCCACCAAAAGAAATAGAAAATTTTAATGATCTTATAAGTATTAAAGACTTTGAATCCACAATTAAAACTTACCCAGCGAAAAAATTCAAGACCAGTGGGCTTTCTGGAAAAAAATTTACCAAATGTTTTATCAATAATTAAGTATAATTTTACACAAACTCTTTCTGAGATTAGAAAAAAGCAAGACATCATTCCATACATTTTATAAAGAAGGCACAACTTTGATAACAAAATCTGAAAATGTCATTCCAGGAAAGGAAAATTAATGGCCAGTCTTTCATATGATTGCAGATTAAAAAAAAAGACTTACATAAATTAGCAAACTGAAAATTGCAAAAAAAAAATTAGCATGCTGGGTTTATTATATGAAAGCAAGGGTTGGTTAGGCATTTAAAAATAAATCATTAAAATTCACTAACTTAGCACTATAAAGGAGAAAAGTCCTATAATCATCTTGGTTGAAACAGAAAAGGCAGAGATAAAATTCAACATCCAGTCATAAAAAAATTGAAAACATAGACATTCTCCAGCAAACTAGAAATAAAAAAAACACACGTAGTCTCACAAGAGTATTTTCAGGAAGCCTCCAGCAAATGTCATACTTACTAACAAAATAAGCATTTTTAAAGACTATCTTAAAGGCTACAAGTTGTTACCACTTCTATTCAACATTTAATTGTAGGTACTAAACAGTGTAGTACAATAGCAAAAAAAATAAATACGAAGAAAGAAAAAATACTAAAAAATTGGAAAGAATGAAAAAAGTTATGGGTTAGAGATGATATGAATATGTATGTAGAAAATCTAAGAGAATATGGAATAAATTACTAAAATTAATGTTAGTTTACTATGGTACAGAGTCAATCTTCAAAAATAATCAGATATGCTTATAGCAATAACAAACATTTAAGACATGAAATTAAAAAATATACACCATTTGCAATAGCACTAAAAATATCAAATATCTAGAAATAAAGATGTGCAAGAACTGTACATGAACATCTATAAAACTTTTTTGAGTGCAGTAAAAGAAGGTTAAATAAATAAATAGATATATCATGTTTATTGATCAAAGACTCAATATTATAAAGACATAAATTTTTCTCAAACTGATCTATAGATTCCATGAATTCCCAATCAAAATCTCAAGTTCTCTGCGTGTGTGTGTGTGTGTATGTATGTATGTATGTGTGTGTGAGAGAGACAGAGACAGAGAGGGAATGTATGTGTGTGCTTGTGAAAAGCTAAATGTAAAATTTGTAGAAAATTGCAAAAGAACAATAATAGCTAAGATGGTGTTCAAGAAGAAGACGACTGGTTCTAGCTGACTGTAGCTTTATATAGTAATTAAGATAGTATGATATTTGTCCAAGGATAGACAAAATCAATGAAAATTATTCATGTGTACATAGACAATTTATGCCCAGCTGGCACTGCAGTACTATATACACAGGGAGGTCTTTTCAGTAAGTACTACTAGGTCAATCTGGATATATATATGAAAAATAATGAAACTTGTCTCCTAACTTATAATATATACAAAAGTCAATACCAAGTGCCTTACATATGTAAATATAAAATATAAACAATAAAGCTTCTAGAAAAGAATATAAGAGAATATATCCAACATATCCACAAGATTGGGTACTGAAAGACTTTTTCTGAACAGAGCACAGAATGCATTAGCAAAAAGCAAAAAAACTGAGCTGAGCCACGGCCAGCTCCTCCCCCCAGGGCTCTGTAGCCATGTCATGGACCAGCCCTGCCTACCAGTGTACTATAGCAGTAGCTGTGGCCCCACCACAACATGAAGGTGCATGCAGCCCAAATAGGGACACCCCTTGAGCACCGAGCTCCAGTGGCCAGGCAGGATTGTGCCTTTGAGTCCCATAGGACATCTCCTACATAAGGCCATTCCTTCAAGACTGGGAGAGGTACCTGATTTAACTAATAAATAGAAACACAGAGAATTAATCAAAATGAGGAGACAGAATAAGAACTAAATGAAATGGAGATAAAGCAATATACCTGATAAAGAGTTCAAAGTAATGGTAATAAAGATGCTCACTGAACCTGGGAGAAGTACAGATGAACACAGTGAGAACTTCAACAAAGAGAAAATGTAAGAAAGTACCAAACAAAAATTGTAACTGAAATGAAAAATATACTAGTGGCGTTTATAGCAGACTGGATGAGGTAGAAGAATGAATCAGTGAGCTGCAAGACAAAGCAATGGAAATCCCCCAGAAAGAGCAGCAAAATGAAAAAAGAAACAACACAACAATTTTAAAAAAGTGAAGATAACTTAAGGGACCTTTGGGACAACATTGAGCACAATAACTTCCGCATTGTAGAGATTTTAGAAGGAGAAGAGAAAGAGAAAGTTCCAGGAAAATTATCTGAAGAAATAATGCCTGAATTTCCCTCATCTGGGGAAGGAAACAGGCATCCACGTCCAGGAATACCAGAGATGAACCCAAAAAGACACACACCAAGACACATTATAATTAAAATGGTAAAAGTTAAAGAGAGAATTCTAAAAGCATCAAAGAATTATTACATACATTGGAAACCCCATAAGGCTATCAACAGATTTATTTTCAGCAGAAACTTCAGGCCAGAAAGGAATGGCATGACATATTAAAAGTGCTGAAAGGAAAAAAAAATACAACCAAGAATTCTCTACCCAGCAAATTATCATTTAGAATAGAAGGAAAGATTAAAGAGTTTCCCAAGTAAGCAAAAGCTCAATGAGTTAATTACCACTAAACTGGTCCTATAAGAAATGTTAAAGGGGCTTCTTCAAGGTAAAAAGAAATGGCATTAATTAATAATTTTAAAAAAACATACAAAAGTAAAGATCTCACTGGAAAATATAAATATATATAATAAAGGTAGTGGATCAATCACTTGTAAAGCAAGCATGAAGGTCAAAAAACAAAAGTAGTGAAATTAACTACAATTACAATAATTAGGTAAGGGATATATAAAATAAAAAGATGTAAAGTGTCATCAAATTATAAAACGTGGTGGAAGGGGAGTAAAATGACAAAGCTTTGGAATGTATTCAAATTTAATAGTTATCAACTTAAAAAGGACTGCTGTTTACATAGGATGTTATATGTGAACCTCACAGTAGCCACAAGGAAAAAACTTATAGTAAATATACAAAAGAAAATGAGAAAGGAATCTAACACAACACTAAAGGAAACCATGAAAACCCAAGGGAAGACAGAAAAAGAAGAAACAGAGAGGAACTACGAAAACAGCCAGAAAACAATTAACAGAATGGCAATAAGAACATACATATCAATAGTTACTGTAAATGTAAAGGGACTAAATTCGCCAAAGACGTAGAAAAACTTGAAATAGAACTACCATACGACGCAGTAATCCCACTAGTGGGCATTTGCCCTGAGAAAACCATAATTCAAAAAGAGTCATGTACTGCAATATTCACTGTAGCACTATTTACAATAGCCAGGACATGGAAGTAACCTAAGTGTCCGTCGACAGATGAATGGATAAAGAAGATGTGACACATATATACAATGGAGTATTACTCAGCCATAAAAAGAAACGAAATTGAGTTATTTGTAGTGAGGTGGATGGACCTACAGTCAGTCATACAGAGTCAAGTCAGAAAGAGAAAAACAAATACCATATGCTAACACATATACTTGGAATCTAAAAAAAAATGGTTCTGAATAACCTAGGGGCAGGACATGAATAAAGACACAGACATAGAGAATGGACCTGAGGACACGGGGAGGGGAAGGGTAAGCTGGGCCGAAGTGAGAGAGTGGCATGGACATATATACACTACCAAATGTAAAATAGATAGCTAGTGGGAAGCAGCCGCATAGCACAGGGAGATCAGCTCGGTGCTTTGTGACCACCTAGAGGGGTGGGATAGGGAGGGTGGAGGGAGATGCAAGAGGGAGGGGATAAGAGGATATATGTATACATATAGCTGATATACTTTTTTATACAGCAGAAACTAACACAACACTGTAAAGCAATTATACTCCAATAAAGATGTTAAATTAAAAAAAAAAATGGGCAGAGGATCTGAATAGATATTTTTTCCAAAGAAGACATACAGATAGCACAGAGGCACATGAAAGTATATCCAACATCACTAATTATTAGTGAAATGCAAATCAAAAATCAAACCTACTATGATATATTGTCTCCACCTGTTAAGATGGGTGTTATTAAAAAACAAAGAGAGAAAATATGCTTTGGTGAGGATGTGGAAAAAAGGGAACCCTTGTATGCTTTTGGTTCAAATGTAAATTTGTGCAGCCACTATGCAAAACCTATGGAGGTTCCTCAAAAAATTAAAATTGAACTGCCATGTGAACCTGCAATTCCTCCTCTGAGTATATATCTGAAGGAAATGAAATATGCATCTCAAAGAGAGAACTGCACTCCCATGTTCACTGCAGCATTATTCACAACTGCCAAGATATGGAAACAACTTAAATGTTAATCAGTAGATGCATGGATAAATAAAATGTGGTATGTATTTAAAGACAAGCCACAGTAGAACACACACACACACACACAAATATTATTCATCCACAAAAACGAGAATCCTGCCATATGTGACAACATGGATGCACCGTGAGAAAATTACGTTGAGTGAAATAAGCCAGCCACAGAGAAACAAATGCTGCATGATTTCACTTACATGTGCAATCTAAAATAATCAAATTCGTAGAAGCAGAGAATAGAATGGTGGTGGTCAGGGGCTGGGGTGGGAGGTATGGGGGAAATGAGATGTTGGTCCAAGGGTGCAAAGTTCCATTTATGCACTATGAATAAGTTCTAGAGACCTAATGTACAGCATGGTGGCAACAGTTAGCAAAACTGTATCATATATTTGACACTTGCTAAGAGGATAGATCTTGAATTAAATCTTCTCAACACACACACTGTAATTATGAAGAGGTTATAGACAAATTATTTAGCTTGATTATGGTGATCTTTTAACAGTGTATACAAATATTAAAACATCAAGTTGTATATCTTAGTACAATTTTTATCAGTCAAATATACCTCAATAAATATATTTCAAAATGAGGATAAAAAAAGAAAAGATTGATAAATTTGCCTATGGTAATACTTTGTAGTTCAAAACCCACCAATAAGAAAGTAAAGACAAGCCACAGTAGAACATATTTGCAATACTCATATCTAACAAAAATTTCATCAATGTATATTAACTTCTATAAATCAATAACAATAAAACAGATAATAACTAGAAAAATGGGCAAGAAGTTTCACAAAGGAAGATACCAAATGCCCATTAAATATGTGAAAAGGTGGCAACCTCATTAGTTATGAGGGGTACACAAACTAAAAGAAAAATGAAATACCACTACATAGCCAACAGAATAATTGAAATAAGGAAATATACAAATATCAAGTGTTGGCAAGGATGTAGAGTGACTAGAATCCTAGTAACCTGTTGATGAGATTATAAATTGGTTCAATCACTTTGAGAAACAATTTGGCAGCATCTCTGAAAACTACCATACACATACCTTAAGACTCAGCAATTCCACTCAGGTACATACCTCAAAGAGGAAAATGTGTACACTGAGACATGAACAGGAATCTCCATAGCAACATTATTCATAATAGCCTCAAACTGGAAATAGCCTGAACACTCTTTGAGGATAGAGTGTATTAAAGTATGGTGTATATATATATGCACACATATGTATTCATATAGTGGGATATTATATAGCAATGAAAATGAACAGATTTCAGTTATATGTAACACCATGAATGGATTTCACAAACTAAATTTCTGAGTAAAAGAATGCACACTGTATGATAATTGCTCTAAAACAGGCAACATGAATGGTAGTGTTGATAATCTCATGAGTGGTTACCTTTGGGGATATAGACTAATGGCTGAGGTGGGGAAATGGGGGCTGTGTCATGGTTAATGTTCTATCTTTTCCTGGGTGGCAATTACACTGGTGTTCCATTGCTGGTAATTCACTGAGCTGCACTTCTAAGTTTTGTGCACTTTTCTGTACTTAAATCGTATCTCACAATTAAAAACAAGACCTAAATAAAAGAAGTAAAAAGAGAGAAGGGTGAGTTTAATAAAGACCATTTTTCCCTTCCTTTGTTTTGTTTTTCTGTATCCACAATTTGAAAAAAAACCAGTATTTTCATAGATTCTGGATGCTAGAAGACAGGTAAAGGACAAAAAATTACCTGTTAAATTAAAAACACAGCTCCACATTGCTAAAAGCACAGCAGAAATTAGGCTGGCCATTCCTGACATTTCAGGGTGTGCAAAGGTCTGACTCTAGAGCTGGGCATTTTGATTCTTATAATCCCTGGTGAGTTTGAAGTCCCCCAATATCAGTCTGCAGAAGCATGTGGAATTTGTATTTTTTCAAAGTGACCCTTCTGCAGTAAGAGAAATATTCTTGACACAGATTTGCATTTTGATGTGACTGGTTTGCCACCTCAAAAAGTATATCAACTTTACTACTGTATATATTATCTTATTTATAAAGGTTGTTAAAGAGGTAAAATAATGTTTTTCCCTCAGGCAAGATTATAGAACTTGATAATTTCACCTGAGTCAGGCAAAAACTTGTTGCTCTAAGTCTTATTCTGTGTGAGTATATATGCATTTTTATGTTTGTCTGAAAATATAGAAAAGTAATTGTTTAAGATTCTCCAATTTCGTTGCTTGGTAAATCAGCTTCTCCTAGGTTTAATAACTCACAAAGTGTTTCTTATATAATCTGAGACCGTGTAATTTTTTTATGAAGTATGATTAAGAAAAAAATAGAAGACAATTCATTATTCCCTTTCCTTATAAACATTCCTGTTTCAGGAATTAGATCCTTATTGAAGCTAGGTTGCTGGCAAAATGGCTAAAGACACTTATAGCAAGGAGAAAATCTCCCATATTAGGGATGAACGTATATGTTCAAGTAAGCTGGTCAACTGGAGTGTCAGTAAATATTAGAACATTTTATATATACAAAATCACAATTCAGACAATATGAAGAAGGATAATGTTGGCAATTAGCCACTGCCAAGGCAATGTTCTGTTGATACATCTAAGGATGGGTGATAATGTACATATCTCCTAAGTGCATAAGGTATGTCAGTCATACTTATGTATTAATCTGTTCCTTGAAGTTCATTCATAAATAGTCAAATTGAGAGCCTGGCTGCTACTAGATTTGTAAATGCTTTAGTATTTTTTCTTTTGGTGGAGGGTATGGAGGTAATAAGGAGAATGTGAGATACGCATAAGGTTCGCAGTTGGCCACAGGTTAGTATGTCCGCTGTCTGAGTAGGGCAGGCTTTCAATGCGGCATGTCTGGCCCTGGTACAACAGATGGCTTTAGGTAGTAGGGGGGATAGCACAAAAACATACTGAGTTCTGGTAAGGAAGTTATTCCATTTACAATTATCTTTCAGTATTTTCTTACAATGGCAAGAACAAAACCTCAGTTTGCTGGTAATAAGTCTGTTTAAAATTTTGAATCTACTTTTTATAAAGGGAAGGCAAATCTCAAACTCCCTTTGGCAGGCAAGAGAAATTAATTAGAATTTAATAATATTATATTTCATTTATATTATTAGTATGGTTATTTTCTATTTAATTCAAATGGCACTGCTTTTATATTACTGAACATACCTTTATTAACAATAACTCTGAGCCCTCTATAACCTCAATTTCAAACATTCCACACTTTCATCTTTTGAGCTTCCTGCCCCCCCATCAAGTCTACAGTCCCACCAATATCTAAGGTCTATTGACCCTACCACCTTTTCACTATCCATCCCCATTCCTATTAGACGTACTTTCCTCTTACCTAGCTTAAATCCAGTGATTTGTTAGAAATCAACACTGCATTTATCAACTCCCTTGAAATCCTCTCAGCAGAGCCCAAGCTGAGTCAAGTTCGATTTTTTCTTTACGCTGTGGAATAACTTACACCTGTGCAACTCATTTTAAATTCATGTCCACAGATTTCAAATGAGTCTTTAACGTAGCCTCAGAGTCATATTACATCTTCCTAGAAATTCTCTCCTCCACTCTCTTACACAATTACTTATTTTACTGTTTCTCTGTCTTCTCATACCACAAATTCCACACTCCCATTCTCACTCTCAGAAGATGTTCATGAAATCTAATTTAGAAAATTAAAGCAATTTCAAGGAACTTCCAGAGAAAAGAAGGTACAAAACAGTTCATAGGGTGTACTTTAGGGTAAAAGAGGAGGGGAGAATGTGCTTATATTTTCAGAATAAAGCAATAGGAAAATAAACCAAAAGTATATACATATGGAGAGTGGGGGGTAGTAGAGTAAAAGGGACAAAGAATGAATTAAGATTTCTGTATAAAACAAAAATGAGAAAATACTATCTCACATTCTCACAAATATGGAACAACTGGAAAAAAAAAGATTTCTGTGGCTGACTTTGTTATTTAGCTTTAAATTTGGAACAGTTAAATGTTTCATATAATTAGAAAGAATATTAAATTTTTAAAAAAGCAAAATGAAAACAATGATAAAAATAAACTTAAGCGTATATCAAGTTAGTGACATAATGGCACAGATAAAAGTTATTTCAAATGACTCTAAAATACAGTGACTGCTTCCCCCTACTGAAGGCCACAGTCCTTTTGGATAGCCCTCTCATATAACTCTCTCTTCTGGTTCTAGTAACTATTCCCTTTCTTTGCCCCTTTAGGCCCAAGAGTGATAATAGCTCCTTCTGTAACTAACAGATACTGTACCAACTTTTGTTACTTTCTCAAAACTCCACCCACATCATTGTAAAGAGTCCTTTTAGTAACCTTTCCACAGTGTCCCAGAGAGAATGCACCATGTATGTCCTGTCTGGTAGAATGTAAGGTCCCATGGAACAGAAACACAAAAATGGGATTCTGGGATTGAATTGCCCACATGACTATGTAGTGCTTATTGGTGGGAAATGGAACACTGGCAAGCCACAGCTTGTGGTTACATTATAATCATTCAGTCACTACCAGTGTTGGCATGGGACGAAGGACATGTGGAATGCAAGGCCTTGGGAGACCAAGTGGCTGGGGCAATAACAGTGATTTTAAAGGTTGTGGTTTTAACTAACTGCTCTGAAGTCTTCAAATAAAACAAAAGTTAAAGGAGACACTGAGGGCAATGAATACCAAACTCAGAAACAGGGAAAATTTGAGAGGCTTGATAGCAGCTTTGAAGGAGTCTCTTAAATTGTATAGTTTCAGGGCAGATATGACTGAGGACAAGATTAACGCTTGACTGTAAGGAAACACAATTCAATCACCAATTAAATCTTCTGCCCTATATGGTCTCTCATGGTAAGGGAAGGGCACTGATGAGAAATTCGACCTTCCAAATTTCTCTGAAACTCCTTAGTATTGGAAGCGACCACCCCTTCTGAGGGAATCAGCCTTCCCCAGCATAAATGCTTCTCAGTGGACCTGGGGAATCAGAGTTCTCTCCTGGATTCACCCACATCACCCCTCGCTGCCTCCAGGCTACAATTCAGATCTCAACATAACTCAGAGAAATATAAAGCCTGCTTATAAAAGTTTCATACCACATAGGATACAATGTAAGTATTGATTAGGGCAAATATATTGTCATGAGTGGTAATGATCCGGAATTTGATATTTAATGTGTTGATTTGATACTTGGGGAGTGGTGGTAATCGTTTGTTAGATTGGCTAATTGAAGGATGGACCAATAATGAATGGATTTTGAAGGTAACCTATACACAACATCTCTGGTATACTGTAGAGATTCAGGGAGGGGGAAATGCTGGAATGAATCTTTTCTGAACAACCTGTTCACCTCCCTGACTATTATTTAGAGGAACGCTCCCTACACAAAGACATTAAGAAATGCACAGGAGGGGGTAGGACACAAGCATCTCTGAAGAGTTCCATGTGCTTGCTCTCTGTTGGCCTGAGATGACATTGGAATACTACAATGAAATTGGATTTCTTGATATTAAAATGGGTGCAGGTTGATAAAGGCTAAATGTAGATGTTCAGCTATCAGAGACAAGGTGAAATTACCATAGTATGCATGGTGTGTTGTGAATGGTAATTAATGTGTATTGACCTTCAGAGACCTATAGCGACAGCTCATCACAGGGTTCCTAAATATGGAATAGATAGGCAGCCTACTAAGGTGCTTCTTGATATGTATGGACAAAACAATTCTAGATTTGAGGGCAGAAAACCTAGTCTCAACTGATGAGTGGGAATTTGGAGCCACAGTTCCTAGAACTTATATAGTTTACAGATCCAAAAACCCAATACTGAAGAGGAGGCCAGGTTAGCATTTTTTATATTTTTTTTTGACATTTTTCTTAAGTAATTCTTAATCTAATTGTCATGCCACACTTACACTTTTGTATTCTATTTATTACATTTTCACTGGCTTATAATATTTTTCACCGTCAGATACACTATAGCTGACTTTGGTATCCTATTTTGGAAATGCAGACATTTTCATCATCATATATCACATTGCAATACACATCTTCTTTTTGATGGAATCCATGAAGAGAAGTTATTTGGTGAAAAATGAATTTTGTTATGTCATACAAGTGTTAACAATTTTCAGATACACTTTATAACATTATTTATTGAATAGGGATAGGTAATGTTACTCCTCTACTGCTAACATATGTCTTCCTGAAGTGTTGACATTTCAGTTGAATGACAAAATATTGTTCTGGCTATAAATCTGGCTAATAAATCTATTTTCAGGTAAACAAAAGTAGGCTAGAGGGCATTAGCTCATGTAATTGAAGTGTCAATTTCCTATGCATAGGAAGACTTCTCTAATTTATTATTTACATTTCCACGGTAATTATAATACATGTAAAGCTGCTTATAAATAGTAGTACCTTCTTTCCAACTCTTTAACATTATTTATACACTTCTGTTTTGAAGAGTTCTACATCAGCTTAATAATAAATTTTAACATATTTCATCTTTTCTTAATTAATAAATTGCTTTTACACAT
Organism: Lipotes vexillifer; assembly: GCF_000442215.2. NCBI lineage: Eukaryota > Metazoa > Chordata > Mammalia > Artiodactyla > Lipotidae > Lipotes > Lipotes vexillifer. The sequence goes on along the minus strand of NW_006775603.1, from coordinate 4,197,515 downwards.
ACAAATGCCATCTATACATACTTACCTGAAATAAGAATGTTCTTGTCATCAAATAAAAAAAAAAGAATGTGATTTCAACATTAGAAATTTCTACACAAGGAGATAATCTTTATAATTCTTGAAACTTCAGGTTTAACACAAGTAGTTAAGTTTATTTTACTGAACTCAGCACCACAGAATATTTCTGATGAATATATTAGAAAAGTGTTAAATTAAAAATGAATTACAATCAAATTAAATGGTTGCTGGTTATACAACATAAACCTTATATGCTGATTTTAACTTAAGTTCGAAATACGGATTGCTATGACTTACAGTAGAACTAAGTTGAAATACACTACACTTAAAAAGTAATATTGGCAGCTTTTTAATTTCACAATGTTTTCACTATTCCAGCCCATATAAAATTCTCACTGTTTCTAATGAGCTAGGGATAAAAGAACAGCCAACTGAATGTCAATTTTCCTATCCGATATTACAAAATTAAAACATTTGAGATGTTAGTATTTCAATTAAAAGGGGATTTCAGGTTCTCAGTTTGTAAGACAGACTACATTATGGTTTTATACAAGTTGTACCTCAAGTAATAGTCAAGGATCTTGAGGTCAGTGTTCCATTGAAATATAAGCTCCCTTAAGTACAACATTAAGAACATGGATCAGCAATATATATGGTGTTTACCGTGATTCTCCACCACAAACTGGTTTACTTTCATATCTCCAAGGATAATGGCAGTGATGGTATGTAGAAACACTTGTTGCCAATCCTTTCTCATTTAACCAAGGCTTTATTTATCCCTTCTGCACTAACTGTTTTGTATTCAATCATATTGGAAAAATGATCACAGGATGCATGAATTGCACTAAATCTTTCAGCGATTTTGAAATGACATTGAAATTAGAAGTTCTTTTTTCTACTTTTTATGAGATTTTTTTTATAAAGGAGCTTTGAAATGTTTGAAATAGACCAGTTTAGTTGGAAGGCGTGGTAGTATATACGGCTGTTTGCTGAGATTTCCACTAATTCATAGATCTACATTTTACGGTACTAACTAATGGCTTATGAAAGCAGCTTTAGCACAAACCACAGTGGATCTAGCAGGCACACATCTTCCTTGAATTTCCTGCCATTTTTATATGTGACCAAAAAATGCGTTTGCTTACTTCTTTTTCTGTTTCCTTTCTCAATATCTATCAAAAGGACCTTGTAAATTTTAATAATAGAAATAAGACTTTGCATCTTCAGAACAATGATGTCTCAACTAAATTTCAACAACTATGGAGAAATGTATCTCAAACCTTCATTGACTCCCAGAATATTTCCCAACACTTGTATGCTTTCTATAGTTATTTTACAAAAAGCACACATATTTTGTTTAGGAGGTGCTCTTAGAAATATCTTCAGCCTCTGTATTCATGCTCTTATTATATCTATTCCATTGTGCTATTTTAGAGGTCTTGTTAAAAAAAATAAGAGGAGAAAACAAACAGTCTCATCTTTTCTCTCCTGATTTGTCTTTAGATATGCTAGTATGTTTTGCTTGTAAGACTCAAGAGTATAAGTCCAAGATTTTGGTAAAAGATTTAAGTGTACAGTACACAGGATTTTTTAAATCTGATATCACAAAATTAAAATATTTGAGATTTTAGTAATTCAGTATAAAAAAAGGTAAAAAGATATCCAAACAAAACCCTCAAAATCTTCAGAAAACTTTTAGGTAGTTTCGTTCAGGGATGAACTAAAAATTTTAAAGTCAATTTGTATGTCACCCCTTTGTTTTTCTCATGTCTACCACATTTGGCTTCATGTACTTTTGGTTTATTTTCTGTTTACTAAATTATTTGATTGATACTTCAGGGGCTTTGTTACTATTTTTTTTTTTTTTTTTTTTTTTCCTTGCGTTATGCGGGCCTCTCACTGTTGTGGCCTCTCCCATTTGCGGAGCACAGGCTCCGGACGCGCAGGCTCAGCGGCCATGGCTCACGGGCCCAGCCGCTCCGCGGCATGTGGGATCTTCCCGAAACGGGGCACGACCCCGCGTCTCCTGCATCGGCAGGCGGACTCTCAAGCACTGCGCCACCAGGGAAGCCCGTTACTATTTTTAATACATAAATGCATATCATTGTATTACCTATCTGCTCAGCAAAAAGGTAAAAACCAAAAAACCAAAAAACAGGAACACAGTGCATAATTTGAATATGGAATATATCATGAATCTTTAAATATATATCATTTTAAAGTATATAAACCAAACACCATTTTCTGGAGGTCTCAAAAATGATTACTTTTCTTTTTGTACTATTTTTCTTGTTATCTACTGATTTCACCACAGACTTGGTAATGAAATGAACGCCGGGAAAGGTGCTTAAAGAGGAAATGTTGTCTGGATGACTAGTCATTTGTCAAAGAGCATGAAACAAGATGGCCGTTGAGTCAGGCCTGCCACTCTATAGTGATGTATTAGATTTTAATGTTTTAAAATAATTATAGCAGGGCCTTAACCACTGTATAAAACCACTATATAAATTCTAGGGCCATTATCAATCCCATTTTTCAGGGATTCAATCAATCAGTGGTTCTGAGGAAAACTGCACCCATTTTACCAGTCTTACAAGCATTTAAGTTCAAAAGGTAAGCAGCAGTTGTCAACAGAAATCAAAAGTAAAACAGATCTCATGATGTTTTTAATTACCTCTGGAATTTCTAAGATTAGTTCCTAAACTAGGGCCTTATGCATATGTGCACCATTATTTCCACAGGGTCAGAAAAGGCTAATGCATATTCAATCAATTTTAATAATGGTAAGAGAGCCAGGTCTAAGTCTAAAACACATTTTAAAGCTCCAAAATGCCATTCATTTTGGACCTAGTAACCTGTTAACGACCATTGGAGATTAGTTTTAAATTGTAACTCATTTATTGACTATATAGTAAGACTTACAATTTGATAGAGAAGGAAATTATTTAACATTATGAATTCAGTCTTTCAAAAACAATAGTGGTCTTCTCAATTTTGAACTTATTTAGCCTGTTTTCCAGAGTTCTTAGTCTTAAATTATTAGGAGGATATCTTAAGGAGCAGAAAAGAAAAATAAATTTTTCTCCACTTTCTTTTCAATATATTATTTTGAATAATAGGTTGGGAAATGGCTAAAGGAATGAGATTTTGGTGTGCTGGTGTTACAGAAAATGTATTGAGATAAAATAAAGACATTTATTCAGTATATGGGCTCTATAAATTCAGATAGATTTCAGTAAGTAATACAGATCTGTAATTGAAGAACACAAAATAATTCATATCGTAGTAATTTCCTCAACACTGCTGATTGAATAAGCAAATGTGTATGAAGAAAGCTAATGGATTTCTGTGTTTGTTTGTGAATGTAAATACATAAGCTGAATGCATTTCAGAATTCCACATGAAGTTTAACTATATTACTTAAAAGACTATCTCCTCCTCTTACTCCTCCTAATGAGCTATTCAGGTGCGGTTTCTAGATTTTCTAGGAAGTTCTAAAGGCATTTTTAATCTAGAGTCCCCGTAGTCACTGAGTCAGGGACTTGGGTTGAATTGATGAGCAATGGAAAAATCAGAAAACATGTTCAAATTGCTGGGCTCAAGTGGTAAATCAAAACCATGGATGTAACAAAATAGGAAGGGGGATCAAGAAGGAAAGGGGTCAGGGTGAAGTTGCAAAACAAAACAAAGTAAACAAAAATCTTATTAAGCTCAAGCCAAAATCAGGAAGTAAGAGATTATAAAACAAAGGTCAGGAAAAAAGTAATAAAAGCCTCTATTTGTTGAGTATTACTAATGCACTAGGCACTGTGTTAAGAGTTTATAAGTATTTTCTTATGTAATCTTCACCACAGTTTTATGAAATGATTAGGAAAGCTGATTGGGTTTCCTTAGCCAAGGTCAAGATCATAGAGTAGGAACAGATGATTCATGCTCACAGGCTCTCACAGACAAGGGAAAAGACCAGGCAGGGAGTGACCCATGTCAGAGACTCTAGGAAGCTAGATCCCAAGAATCACTGTGTCTTTTCCTCCAAGTACATTTCTTCCATCAAGGGTTCTGATTTATTACTGCCACTTCTTTTTCTCCCTTTGTTCTCCTCAGTGATAAGAATGAACAGGTTTATTGTGGGCTGACAAGGCTAAAAAATTAGGACAGATTCAAGCAAACAAAATTAAAATAAATGAATAAGAGTTTAGATATCTATAAGAATTAGGAAAAAATCCTCCTTATTTTGTCTTGGAAATAATTTACTAAGACCAAGATACTTTTTTAGATGATGGTAGGAAGCAATCAACTTAAAACATAACCAGTATAATTAATAGAAGACTTTGGAACATGTAACACATCAGGGAGGTGATATTGCAAGACAAGAGATTCTAATGATGAACAAATAATACAGAAAATAGGAAGGTGAAGATCTCTTTCCTCAAACTTTTCTGGAAGGTGGGCTGTGATCCTATATAATTAACTCCATCGTTTGGATAACTCAGCAAGTGCTTTTGTCATTTCTCTATTTTAATGGTGATGTATAAACTTTTTATTGTATCAGTAAAAAATTATGAGCACAATCATTAAAATTATAAATAACTATTATTTTTCTTTTAAAATTGCTTTGACAAATAACTTTGTAACTAACCTTAGACACAGTAGGTTATATGCAGGTGAGTAAAACTTTAATGTATAAGTTTTACATACAAACAAAATGATGAGTTACTCTTATTTCCCTTTTTCCTGGGGACATTCATTCACCTTGGTTCTCTGCATAGGTGTTTTTTTTTTTTTTTTCCTTGCGCTATGCGGGCCTCTCACTGTTGTGGCCTCTCCCATTGCGGAGCACAGGCTCCGGACGCACAGGCTCAGCGGCCGTGGCTCACGGGCCTAGCTGCTCCGTGGCATGTGGGATCTTCCCGAACCGGGGCACGAACCCGTGTCCCCTGCATCGGCAGGTGGACTCTCAAGCACTGCGCCACCAGGGAAGCCCTGCATAGGTTTATTGAAAACAGAAAAAAAAAAATTTTTTGCTTCTTCCAAGTTTCACAGACTTAGAAATTTCTTCTATGCACATATGGCAATACACAAGAGACCCCTGAAACTGCTTAAGAATTCAGGCTGCTATTTGAAAACAGACATGCTGGGAGATTTTTATGTGACGATATTATCTGAGGAATTGTTATTAATATTAATTATAGTCATATGACTAAGTTCTTGTGCAATTTCATGCAACTTTTAAAAAAGTTTCTTTTATCATGTTGCTCATGATACAAACTTATTCTAACTCTAATATGGAATGAACTTTTCAGCAGACAGATCATTTAAAAAATATTGGAGAACTGTAGGCAAATAATGAAATCCAAACAAATCAAATTAATCACTGAGTCATTTTTGTGGTTTAATACAACTCTTCACAACACCTTTAGAGTTCTCTTCTGCCTAATAATCTTTGGTGGCTCTGGAATTAATAACTTGAAGATTATTTGATGCTTTTTCCTTACAAATGAAATTTTTTAAATTGTAATGATTAGATGAGCTATTTTAGGTAAGTTTTGATCAGCTGCTTTCTTCTTTTGTTCTCTGGTCTCTTTACAGAGCTGTTGAATTTTCCCCCGCAATTATCATTTTGAACACAGCCTTCCTTTATAGTTAGGTATATAAAGGTTTTGCTGCTGTAATTTTAAAGTATTCTAATAGCCTCACTGTATTACATAGTATAATTTTATACCTTTATAAACACCAGTAATATGCACTTAAATGGCTAAGCTAACTTTCAATCTGGTTTTCAGCACACTTTTGTTCAAATAACTTAGTCAGCATTTTGTCCAAATGATTTAGTCAGTACTTCTTAAGTGTTGCAGTGTTGTCATGCATTATGTCCAAGCAATTTCCTCTGTCTGAGTATGTTAAAGGGTCCTCAAATTATCTAGTGAAACACAGAATGTAAAGCTATAATTATGTTATTAAGTTATTATTATTTTCTAAATAAATCCTTTAAAATTCTATGGAAATTTATGTAATTTTAATTGTTAAAAATGTGTAAATATGTAATATGGTACGATGTTTGGCTGAAGGTATCAAAAGTCTTTGAACTGTACATATACATATCATTTAACTCAGAAGCTGCATAACTAAAATAATTTCTTAAGAAAATAACCATGGATGTGCACAAAGATTGAATGACTAGATGTGGTACATATATACAAGGGAATACTACTCAGCCATTAAAAAGAAAAAAATAATGCCATTTGCAGCAATATGGACGGACTTGGAGGGCATTACGCTAAGTGAAATAAGTCAGACTGAGAAAGACAAATACTGTATGATATCACTTATATGTGGCATCTAAACAAATACAACAAACTGGTGAATGTAACCAAAAGAAGAGGCAGACTCACAGATATAGAGAACAAACTAGTGGTTACCAGTGGGGTTAGGGTGAGGAGCAATATAGGGGTGGTGAAGTTGGAGGTACAAATTATTGAGTGTAAGAAAGGCTCAGGGATGCATTGTACAACTTGGGAAATATAGCCAATATTCTGTAATAACTGTAAATAGAGTGTAACCTTTAAAAAATTGTATACAAAGAGGGAAGAGATATGGGAACATATGTATATGTATAACTGATTCACTCTGTTATAAAGCAGAAACTAACACACCATTGTAAAGCAATTATACCCCAATAAAGATGTTAAAAAAATTGTATAAAAAATTAAAAAGTGTTTAAAAGACAAAAAAAAAAAAAGACTGAATGACTAGAATGATTTTTCACAATTTTGTAAATATATAATAATAGGGAATTTGGCAAGCAAATTATATATATGTACACCCACTTATAATACGGATTCTTATATAGACTTATAAAGACTTATACAGTGAATAATGCTGCAGAAGAACGTCTAAATGAATAAATAGATGTTCAGGATGTACTGTTAATTATGAACACATTATATACAGTAGGAAACCATTGTTATATATTAATATATTTTCTGTATACTAACACCCACTCAGGTGCTAAGTCCTACCGCGTGTACTTCTAATCACTCTCTCTTTTCCATTCTTACTTCCATTTTTGCTGTTGTAGTGGTTAATGTTTTTCAGGCCTGCACTACCTCAGCTAGTCTAATTCAACAGTCTCATAATCTCGAAGCCATCCTTCATACTGTCTCTAAATAGCACAGATCACTTAGCTATTTACTGTTGCTTTAAATAAAGAACCCATATATTCAGTAGTGTTTCATACTTTTATATTTATACGCATAAATTCTAATCTAACACAACACTTTCATTGTGATTAACAGTTACATTCTGCCAGATCATTTGCTGATAAAACTCTAACTTCCATCAGCATGAATAAAGTATTTAATTTAGGAGAAGAAATGACAATGCTTAAATTGATGAATAAGAAGTACTTCTTAAACTTGAAAAAAAAAAAAAACCTAAAAATTGTTGTAAGCTTAAACTTCCACATTTTCTGTGTTAAAGGGAGGTTTTCCAGCGAAGGCATCTTGATAAGAAATAACATGTCAAATTGAAGATCGAAAGTACTAGATCAAAGCACTTAAAGTTCAGCCTGGGATCACCCTGTAAGCTTCATCTGAGTCTTCAAACCTCTCAGATTTGCTGTAGAATTCCTACCAGCACTTTGGTTATTTTTGTAACTTAATCAACAGTGAATTAAAAATGGGAAACACAAACTAGAGAATTATAGAATACAACGCTTTGGAAATGCTTAACTTATGAAGAGACAGTTTAAAAATTGGAGCTAGTGGCATTTTTTTTTTCTCATAACCTATCTGTAAGAAGCAGCAAGCCTCTGTGCCCTTCAGAGAAATTATCAAAAAAATCATCTGCACAGAAGCAAAAGAAAGGGGGAAAAGAGTTTTAATAATATTCAAAGTTTTTTTCCTGTAAAGTTTGTTTCATTTTATTTCTATGACAGACGTTGCAATTCAAAAATTAAATCTATACTTCAAAAAAGGGGTATAACATCTTTATTCTACTTTGCTTTTCTCATTCTTCACTTCCTTTGGGTTCTCTGATTTCAAATATTTTCAATTATAGCCTTGCTAAAAGCCTTGTAAAATAGATTAGAAACAGAAAATGCACATCTAATAATCATTGTGTTTGCTGGCTTGTTTTTATATCATTTAAAAATTGAGCTGCATTTTATAATGTCATAAAGGAAACGAAAATATAAAAATCTGCAATTTAAAATTAAAATGTCTCGTATTTTGTAGGAATATTCAGCTACTACTTAAAAGCAAAGAAAAAAATAATTAAACAGTAAAACTTGTAGAGTATTGCTTTGGAAAATCATACACTTTTGGTTATTTTCTGCCACCTGTGTATTATATACTATTTGTTTTCAACTTTATCCATTATTGCTATGAAGTTTATTAAACTATAATGACATACCAGGAGGAGGTATTCTCCTAAAGGAGAATATGTATGTACTTGACATTTATGTAATATGTTAGTTTATAAACTTATAATACTTCATGCTGTTATTTGTTTGATATATGAAATTACTTACACCTTGGATATGTGCTTATGTCATTACACTTTCCTCAGTTGATAAACTATCTAAATTCAATGACAGTCTCAGTCACAGATTTGAGGTTTAAATCACATTGCAGTCAAGTCTTGGAGTGAAACAAGTATAGCCAGCTTATAAGTTTGACCTCTGCAATTACTGTTCATTTTCTAAGCTTTCCTGGGTATAAAGGCATGTTAAATTCCCTTTTAGTGCCAGGAATGACTTTTTCTCGGCCAGATTACTCTCTTTTAGTTCATCAGTTAGATATGTATTCTATTTAATTTAGTAGCACAAAAGTTACTCATTCCAACTTGAAAGTGTCCGTCCTGGACATTGTATGTGGTCAGCTTCATTATCTGACATTATTATTAAAAATGTGTTTGTGCTACTAAAGCAAGCTTTAATACTTATCTTTTTAAGTGAATTATTCAGGTCATCAAATATAATTTCTAACTTGCTTAACCTAATTCAAGTCAGCATTTGTAGAATGTCAATTGGTCAATATTAGCTCAGAAGAAAAAATTAAAAATCAATGAATATCAGGGTGAACATTTTAATTTTTACTCTTTAACCTAAACCATTTCCTATATTTTGAGGATTTAATATTAAAGACTCACTTTAAAATATTTAGTTTTCAGAATTGTTCCTAATCTATACAACTATGTACAACAACAATAAAAGGACCAGTTGCACTATTTCTTGGTGTCAACAGAAGATTTGACCTTGTTTTTCCTATAGTTTAAGGATTAAGTATAGCCCCAATGGCTGAACTGTACATCATTTTCAAAAGAAGGTTTTCTGGAGGATAATGCTGAGTGTACAGATTCCTACTGTGACTGAAACTAGTGTCTATTTAATCTTATACTCCAGATGGCCTTTTGTGACCAAATCGCTGTGGATTTAAAAATCAAGAAATTTTTAAATCAAAGAACTGGCCTTGACAAGGAAAACTGGGAGTAGAATGTTATTGATTTTTTTTTTTTTTCCTTTGAGAGAAGCCCAAGAATCTGGTGCTATTATGAATGTTAGTAGATTTCAACATCGTTTTAGATAAAGGGAAGTATATATAAATTTCAAATGAAGAAAAGTAGTAAGAAAGATCTTCAATTCCTTTACACGAAGCATATTCTATAGAGAACCTTATTTCTGGTGATTTAGGAACAGGGGACTTATTTAATCCTACTCTGAAAGAAAGCCATTATATTATTAGTAGTAGTTTGGTTTGTTATAGGAAAGAATTGCACTGGGGAAGATTACTTAGAAGAACCGTCTTCTTCAGGAGCTATCACCACAAATAAAGCTGGAAATGTACCTCTTGTACTTTTTGATTAACTGTTAATATGTTGTCTGAAATGAATAACCATACTTGCTTGGTTTGCAGAGTGGAAAACAGTGTGTCTAGGTCTTGGAGTTAATGCTTTTTAAAGGTACAATGGATTGGATATATTTTGTAACCAACATATATCTACCTAAATAGATATACATCTTACACCTACAGAATATAATCATGAGCGGATTTAGGTACAAATCTACAATTTTTCTGAAACAATGACTAGATCCCCAAATATGGATTTGAACACAGAACAGATACAGAATAGTTTTCCAATTAACACCCTCTAAGACAACCACTCCCGTGCTCCAGTGACTCTCCAATACTCTCAAAGTAGAAGCCCAAGTACACAAAGCCTGATGTCATCTGAATCAATGGCCCTCTCTGACCTCACCTCCTCCTAAGCTGTTCTTCTGGCCCCTTGGAGCAGGCCCTTTGCATCTGTGGTTCTCTATACCTGACCACCCTTTCCCCAGATACTGATGTAGCATAATCCTTCTTATCCTCCTGTCATCCTCTTTGCTTCAATATCAAATTCTCAGAGGCTTACTTCAACGAGCCCATTGAAAATTGCAGCCCTTCCACATATACTTCAATTTCCTCTCACTCTAAGTTACTTTTCCTAGAGTATTTGAGTTCTGATATACTATGTAATTTATTTATTTATTTATCATACCTATTGTTTGTTACCTGGCTACCTTCACTAGAATATAAGTTCCATGAAGGCTTGAATCTTTTTATCAGAAGGTAGTCCCAGGAGTTTGAACGGTGCCTGTCACGTTGTAGACATTCAATAAATGTTGAATAAATGAATCATCTCAAATTTGGATCATAAATATTTAGTTTTAGGGTACATAAAACATGTTTAGTCTGAAAGGTAATGTTTTTCTCAATTTATAAAAGTGTCTGTAAAAGTTACTCGGTTGACTGAACGGGTATATATCACAGAGGAATTCAGATATATGTAATCTGGCTCTCATATATTTAATGATGTCTAATGAAAAAATGCATTTTCTAATAAAAATGATGTAATGTGATTCTAAATAAAACTTCTGTTTGTTTTCTCAGCAGAATAAACTGGTCTTCTGGAAAAGTAACAAAGATGTTTCACTTATTGCAATACTTTTTATGACAATGAATGCATGACAAACTTAACACTTCCTTTGTTCAAGACAGCATTGAATAAAGGAAGTTTATTCCCCATGTAAAAGTTGTAGCCAGTAGTGCAGTTAATTAAGAGAAAATGTCAATAGAACTTAACATTGTCACAGGATAATGGTTCCTGCTGCTAGATATATGTCAAGAGACAGATAAATAAGATGGAGTGATTTATTAAGCAGTGCCACACTCCAGGCAATGCATTTCTAGAAGATTATAGCACTCCTTGGGTGGTGATGTAAGGCAGAGGACTGAAAACTAAGTGGCTTTAACTCTTTGGATAGTACAACAATAGTACAGAAATGTGGTGATTACAGACAGTCCCTGCTGATACAGCAAAATTACTTTTATATTTAGAAAAAAAGAAGAGATTATCATGATATTATAGAGGATCTAAGTTAAAACAGAATCCCATCAACAATCTTTCATGAATTTGCAGATAACTTAATTATGTGGAAAAGTCATACTATTCAGAAATTTTAAAGGCTGAAAAAAATTAAGATCACATCTGTTTAAACTACACACTTCTTAAAAATTCTATTGCAGGTAATAAATTATTACTGATTTAGGAACTTGGTTATTTTTCTAACCAAAAACTGTATTAAAACAGTTTTTGGAAAAACATCCAAAGGTCTTTTATTCCTTTTCAATAATTTAAATAATATAATCCAATTTATTTTTAGATTGTTAATATTGATTAAATAATATCACAGAAGGTTTTCATTTAGAATCAACCTTTTGAATACTGGTATGGCATATTCTTTGCTTCAAATGTAACTCAGAATACTATCATGTGCTTTGATTTTCTCAGATCAAAGTCACAAGTTTCACTGGTTACTGGGAAATTGTTTTCAACTTAAAATTGACCTTATACCTGGTATTATATATTACAATGCTGCAGTAATAGAAAATAATAAGAAAATACAGTTAACTATATTAGTTATGACTTTCCCATGCATTATATTGCATTTCAAAAGTATTTACAATATAAGTATTACATGTCTGTTAACAATAGAAACCACAGTTCAGTGATGTTCTTAAGTTTAAAATCATTCTATCAGGGAAATAAAAATTTTGGCATAGTATTTAACATAGATTATATCTATATAATAGAAAAGATCGCTTTTAGTTTTATTAATGTATTGAACAGTCAAGTCGTTATTGGCATTTTAAACTCATAAAATATTCTGGTTTTTAATAGTGGCATTGTGAGTATACTAAAATAAAAACTGAAATATAATCCTCATCATCATAATCATTTTTATCTGGAAAGGGTCCATATGGTTCTAGACTGCCACCAATGGCAGTTTTTGAAGATTGCTTAGTTTAGGAAAATTAGCCTTCTGTATGACGTTTATGCTTAATTATGTGCTATTTTAGCCACAGATCTCAATATGTATTCCAAAAACAAAACACATATATTCACAGGTTTTATAAATTAGTCCCCAAAAGATGATTTAGTCTTTTCGAGCCCCAAAGAGCTGCATATATAAATTGGAAGCATCCTGAATCAAAACTTATAATTCCATTCAATTTGGTTCATTACTTTGTTGCATCTTTGGCCATATTATGCTCTAGTTTATTACAAGTACATGTGGTAATGATGTGCTTACATAGGGAAAAATGTTCTTGTAGTTTTTCATGTCCAGTTGAATGACAAAGTTATTATGAATTTGTTAGTGTATGGTTTTTACTGTAAGCATTTTCATTAGCTGGACTGGCTTTCCTAATACACTTCCTTATGCCTAATTACAATATGTTTCTTTGAAATACTGCTTATTTTCTGTGAGGTAATAATGAGTATATAAAGCATTAAACAATGTGGCTGATTTCATCTCTTGCTATGAATGGCAAAAACAGTGAGAAAATAATAATTACAATGTTGAGTGCCTTTTTTATGTCTTGCACACAGTTTTAAGTGTTTTATATCCGTGAACTCTTAATTTTTCAAACACCTGATATAGTAGGTAATTATTATTTGGGGAACTAGAGCACCTAGAGGCTAAGAAACTTGTCCAGCATCACATAGCTAGTAAACGTATAGATAGTTCAGTTTAAAACTGAACTGTCTCTTAATCAAACACAAAGATATGAAAAGAGTTGTTTAATTAGATATTTGTATTATATAATCATACAATCTTATAACTGAAAGAAAAAATTTAAATAATCTGACTCTTTTATAGATCAGGAAACAAAGATCAAGTGAATTAATGGGCCACTTCATTTTTTCCATTGTCACTAGGCAAAGAAAAATTGGTTCCTAGTCTGTGTTCCTCTCTTTAATAGGTCATGACTCGGTATGAATTTGACCTAACTGTAATGCACCAGATAGTGGCCTATTTGTTAACTCTGCACCCATTGTGACTTGGGCTTTCCTCAGTGTGATTATTATGATCTTATGATGGAGCTGTGTGTTTACTAGTTTGTTTCCCTCATATAATGAAAGCTCCATGAAGACAGATACCACGCTGTCCTATTCACTTTTGTGACTAGATAAATAATTCTTATTTAATATCCAAGGAGATGCTTTCTAGATAATGAATAATTTTAAATGGTAAAGGCAGAGGAAATAATTTTAGGAAATGTTAAAGCAGAGTTTAAACAATGTATATTATTAACCGTTAGAAAACAACTGAAGCAGACAAACTGAGCATCTGTCCCAAATGGAATGTTAATTTAGAGTCTGAGAGACAGAGCTGTAAATATAAAGAGACTCTATAAAGTTTGGTCACCCACAAATCAGAGAGCAATTTTACATGTCCACAGTGTGGAAGTATGGATTATGCATTGGTCTTTTGTTACATCTTGATACCAAAAAAGAACAACTGTCATCAAGAAAGTAGTTTAAAAATAAGTAACACTGATATACATGATGAAATATATGATGCTAATTTTTACTTTATGTTATGCATTGGAATTTCTCTGCCTTACAATTGTGAAAAGTTCAAGTTAAGGCCATGCCACATTTAAGGGTATTTAAGAAAAGTATCACAGGACCTTTTTGCCCTGTTTTGTAGACTGAAACAGGAATCCTAAATTTAGCATTATGTGTGTTACAGTTAGCTTATAAGTATGCATTTTAGAGATAGGTTAAGTGGTAAAAGTCTTATTTTTCAAAAATAATTTTGTTTTTAAAAGCTTTGGTAAGTTTTCCATAATTTTAGAAATATGACCATCATTATTAAAGTTCTAACTACATATTCTAACTACAGGTGAAGGGGAAAATGGAATGAGGTCAAATAAAAATTGAATTTCCAAATTTACATTCTAAGCTGATTGTCCATACTATCACATGTAGTCCTTTGATCCCAATACTTTAACTTTGATCAATCCTAAATCACCTTTAGAATAAATTTATCTTTGGAGATGTCTGGCCCTATTCTTTTATTTTTCCCTAGCTCACCTGTGTTTGTATATTTCCTTTTCAGTTTTACTGAGATATAATTGACATTCAGTACTGTGTAAGTTTAAGTTGTAGAGCGTAATGATTCAACTTATATACATCACGACAAGATTGCCACAACAAGTTTAGGGATTATCTATCATTTTGTATAGATAAAAATTTTTTAAAAATTGTCCTTGTGGTGAGAACTCTTAGAACTTACTCTCTTAACTTTCACATACAACATTCAGCAGCGTTAATCATATTTATCATGTTGTACATAACAATCCTAGTACTTATTTATACTATAACTAGAAGCTTGCACTTTTTGGCTACTTTCATCCAATTCCTCCTCCCTTCACTCGCTGCCCCATCTCTGGTAACCACAGTCTGATCTCTTTTTCTATGAGTTTGCTTGTTTGGTTTTGAACTATAATTGACCTATAACACTATGTTAGTTGCTGGTACACAGTGATTTGATATTTCTATACATTTCAAAATGATCACCATGACAAGCCTAGTTACCATCTATCACCATACAAAAATATTACATTATTATTGACTACATTCCCCACACTGTACATTTCTGTCCCTAACCTTGTTACTTAAGCTGAGGGGTACTGTAATACGGTACTGTAAAAACACCAAGCACTATGAGGATGTCAATGCTATTTTAAAGGATTTATGACACCTGTTTTTTTAACATTTAAATTTAGATTAAAAAATGTATTTTTTTTACAACTTTATTAGAGTATAATTGCTTTACAACGCCGTGTTAGTTTCTGCTTTATAACAAAGTGAATCAGTTATACATATACAATATGTTCCCATATCTCCTCCCTCTTGCGTCTCCCTCCCACCCTCCCTATCCCACCCCTCTAGGTGGTCACAAAGCACCCAGCTGATCTCCCTGTGCTATGCAGCTGCTTCCCACTACCTATCTATTTTACGTTTGGTAGTGTATATATGTCCATGCCACTCTCTCGCTTCGTCCCAGCTTACCCTTCCCCCTCCCCATGTCCTCAAGTCCATTCTCTAGTAGGTCTGTCTTTATTCCTGTCTTACCCCTAGGTTCTTCATGACAAAAAAATGTATTTTCTTATAGCATTTTGGGGAAGAAGAGAAACCAACTCAGAAAATCTTAAGACCACCCTTCAAGTTTTTAAAATGTTTCTTGAAAGCAACTCTTCTGTTTTATTAAATACTAAAATAATGCTTTTAATTATGGTATGTACTCATAAGTAGTTCAGAAGAGTCAAGAACATGTTGTTCACACCAGTTCTTGTTTTATAAGCATTTTATGAGCAGAAATCTGATTTGTGCCTCATGTTCCTTAATTACTTTTACCTCTTCGAAAACCTAGTTTAGCATGGAAAGGATTCTCTGGCTCAAATCATAAAGAGTTGGTATTAAAATAAATGAAACCCAGGGGCTATCTCATGTATATAGTTTATGGAAAAATTGCTTAGGAGCTCATTACAGTTTACCGGGAAAAACTAGTGGATTCACATCTTAGCGTCATGGCATTGTTTTCTGGTCACACAGCTTAGTCACACCCCACACCTATAATGAAGGAGTTTAAACAGTCTTTGAAAGTATGAGAGTTCATCTTTTTCTTTGGTGTTGAAGAATTCTGGTGATAAAAAGAAAGAAAATGAGCAGCTTGTTATGTTTTAAATCAGCATGAGGAAATTCTCAAGTAGATGTGACAGCATTCAGAATACTTGGCTCTCCCTTCGTTAAGGACTGCCTATAATAATTAGCAACAACAGAGATGTTGTTCTGACCTAAATAAAAATTACAGAGAGACTTTTTGAGTTAATATCTGTAAGAACAGAATATAGAAAAAAACTTGTCTCTATAGTCCAGTTAACCTGTCACTGGGAATTACTCTGATTTTCTCTGTGTTCATTAGGGTCAGTAAACAGCAGAGCTAGCCAATATAATTTTTGTTATATTCAAATTGAATGTGAAATATCAGATAACATTACAAAGGAATGGCTTTAGCTACTGCATTTCAAGGCTTGAATCCTTTGGGGTTTTGTGACTAGGACATTGGCAAATTTCATATATTTGATATCTACACTATTAAAACGGATGTCTTTTTGAGTTATTCTCAAAGTTTTAAACAGATGCTTTCTCATCAACAATCTTTTCTGTTGCCTAATTTGATAGAGAAGAATGTCTGACTCTTCTT
Organism: Lipotes vexillifer; assembly: GCF_000442215.2. Lineage (NCBI taxonomy): Eukaryota > Metazoa > Chordata > Mammalia > Artiodactyla > Lipotidae > Lipotes > Lipotes vexillifer. The sequence continues at coordinate 4,180,897 of NW_006775603.1, read as the reverse complement.
TTTGTGGAAATGAGAAAGTTGTGATTCTCTGTAACACTGCAATCCTTCTGGCAGCGGGAAGAACTCTTTATTTTCTTCCAAAAATTGTCCTGGGATCTCAAAGTCAGTGGGTTGCCTTTGATGTAAACTCTTGTGCAGCAGCCACCAAGTTATCTTCTACCATTCCTAAAGGTCCTCTTTATTCATTACTAGCAACTGCGGAACTATTTGATCCTTAAGAAAATTACCAAAGGAATTTTCCCTCTTCACTCCTTTCAATAATTCTGTCTGCTCCTCTCATCAAAAGTGGTTTATTTGGGGCTTCCCTGGTGGCGCAGTGCTTGAGAGTCCGCCTGCCGATGCAGGAGACGCGGGTTCGTGCCCCGTTTCGGGAAGATCCCACATGCCGCGGAGCGGCTGGGCCCGTGAGCCATGGCCACTGAGCCTGCGCGTCCGGAGCCTGTGCTCCGCAAATGGGAGAGGCCACGACAGTGAGAGGCCCGCATAACGCAAGAAAAAAAAAAAAAAAAAAAAAAAGTGGTTTATTTGGTCCCAATTTGGCTATAGCCCACTTACATGATGTTGAACATTCCTGCAAGGACTGTGTCTTTCTTATGATCATATTCAAAATATCTAGGTTGGGTACGGCATATAGTACATCCAAGGAATATTTATTAAGCCAGTTAATACAGTTATTTCTTGTTTTTCTTTTGTTCTTTGTGTTCCTGGCGCATAGCTGGTATATAGTGAATGCTTGCTGGTAAACATATGTGATAGCCTGAAACATTTTACGTGACTATAAATATTTATACTTCATAGAACCAGACTATCTGAGGTAAACTCTGAAATTTCCCTTTGCAAGTAAACAGTAAACGAATTACATACAACCACATGTGTGAACAAGTCACAGAGGCCCTTCATGGCCCAGATGATATTAAGAGTCACTGACCATAAACTAAATATCAGAGATCTTCAAAAATCAAGCTCCAGTTGTTGTTTTTTTAAGTATGTTGATTGCAGAGAGATGTACATAGGCATGGAGATAAGGGAGGATATGAAATGGCAACAAAACTTGCATAAAATTGGTGTCTCATTCATGCATTAAACTGCCTAATTCACAAACTCTAATGTTCTAGCCAAACAGATGTACTAAGTTTATCTCTATAATGGACCATACTGATTTTGCACAGTTGGATTCCCTAAGCTGTTTTTCTGGAATGCTCTGAAGATACAGATTTTTTTTAAAAATCAGGATTAGTAAACAGCTTACGTATATTTAACATTTTTCTGCTTTTAGCTGTCCCTGAACTCTTTTTTCAAACATCTATGTGATAATACATGAAATACCCTTTTATTCCTACTCAGTCTGATCTCTAGTGGCTCAATAAAGACCGTAATTCTGAAATAATTCAGAATTATTACTGTACCTCTCCTTAAAAGACTATATTTTTATTAGAAATTATCACTAATTCCAAACTTCATTGCCTGTGCATGGACACTGTCATTGACTGATTCTTTTTTTCATGGGGTTTTTGAGTCTTATCTTAATTTATGTTTAATCAAAGTGTAAAGATACTTTCGGTACCTTTTAATGAATTCAACTTTTTCATTGTTAGCAGGTGGAAGAATAGCAACATTTCAGAGATGAAGTAATCACATGCAATTCAGCATATGATGCATCATTATGGATTCGTATAAACGTATAATCAACCTACAGGCTGTACAACTTATTTAAGGGAGCAGTTGAGACAGAAAAGTGCTTAACATATTTATAACTTTTGATATCTGAAGCTTGTTTACAGACTAGAAAAGCATGTAACCATATGGATAATTTTATTTATCTTTTTCCTTTGGGTGTTCTCCAAAACTTGCTGAAACTGGGCCACCTGGAGACAGAATTCAGAAAGCCAATCCATAAGCTTGTCAACATTCTCAAAAGTAAGGCTTCAACCAATGGGAAACCTTATTTATAAGTTTCTCATCTTAGCTACTTAAGAAAATACACCAGTGGAGACATTCTGGATAACTTCCTGTTTGGTTTAAGTGAGTTTAAGTCATTGGGCAATAGACTGTAACCTAATAAACACAATATTGCAGTTAATTCCATGCTTGATTTAGTTAAGTATTTAGCATTTATTCACTTATTTAGTTGATCAGTATGCATTTATTGAACACCTAATACGTACAAGACACTGAATTAGGCAAAGAGACTATAAAGATAAATAGGACACTATCTTGTGTTCAAAGGACTCAGGTGGAGACAAAAGAAAAGGCAAAGACTTCCTGAAGGAAGTGAGATCAGAATAAGAACTAGAGGATGCACAGGAATTTGCCATGTGAAAGCAGAGAGTGGGCACAGAGATTAAGCAATTGGTAATAAAGGCATTTCACGAATTGAAAAGAGTAGAAGCAAAGGCCGAGAGGCAAGACACAGTCTTGTCTTTTGTTCAAGGGACAAAAGCAGTTTGGAATAACTGGGCAATTACATGTGAGCCATGAGTGGTAGGAGATGAGAATCAAGACTGGTGAAGACCCAAACGATGGAGCACTGCGGGCACTGGGGAGCCAAGGAAATATTTGAAGAATGGGAATTATGTGGTTAGCTCTCCATGACAGTGATAATCCGAGTATATGTGTAAGTATGTGGAGCATATATGTGCAGGAAACAAAATTGAAAAAGAAAGACCTATTATGAGATTCCTGTAGCTCAGATGAGAAATGAGATAGGCCTAATCTAGGTAACAATCCAGGTCTTATCTCTCTAGGTGAGAAGACATTTCCACTCCTAGAAATAAGTATGAAGTAAAATTTGCATGACTTATGGTTGGATATAAGGGATAGAGGGAAGAAAAAATCAAAACTGTTTTCAAAGTTTCTAACCTGTAAGTCTGAGTGGTTGCTAATGCATCAGCTAGAATAGAGAACATGAGAGGCTACAAAGGTTTAAAGTGAAAAAAAATTCAATTATTGGCATGTTGGAATTTGTGGTATCTCTGATATATCCAGAGAGTCTAGTGAGAGTATATAAAACTAAAATTCAAGGATGATATAGATTTGGGAGTCATCTGCATTTTGGTAGTTATTGAAACCATGCACAGAAAAACTAGATGGAATGGGAAGAAGTGAGATAAACAGAGAGGTTAGTTACATGTAGCTTTACCACCATCTATTTCTAGTCAGTACTCATATTTATCAACATCCTAGTTATCTATCCTCATTTATTGACTATTTCGGCACACGGCTTATTTTCTTTCTCTCTAATCCAAGCCAACCATCATTACAGGTGGTTCATCTAATCCTCTGGATTCTCAGTTGATCAGCTTTGAAGTTCTTCACCAACTCTTCAGGAATCCACATCTACACACCTGTAACTTGTCCTCTACTGTTTCATCTCAAAAATGTTAGGCTCAGGTGTCCCATTTTGTCAATACAAACTTGGAACTATCTCACACTGATATTTCTACAGCTGTTCTTTGGCCTCATCAAGAACTCTACTCTCTCCCACTACCACTCTCTTACTTTCCAGTCTTACTCTCTATTACACTCTGATTATTGGTCTTTCTATTTTTTATTGCTCCATGTACCCTAGAATCTACTATTTCAACCACCATCTTGCTAATAATCTAAAATAATCTGCCTTGTTATCCTTTTCTCGTGTGCCTAACTATCCACAGCTGAGACTAATTTGTTTTTATTTATTGAGTAAACACTTATGTGATACTTATATAAGTTACTGTATCTAAGAACTTCACATTTTAAAACCATTTAAATTCTATGACAAAGCCATGAGGTGGCACATCCAGAGTGTTTCCTGCAAGAGAAGCTCACACCATCATACAAATTGGTGATCCCCAACCTGCTAAAAAATT
>NW_006775603.1:4168973-4176828 GCF_000442215.2 Lipotes vexillifer | reverse complement strand
TCACTGACTCTTTCCCCTATTTTGGGGACAATGCTCTATAGAGAAATCAATCATCATGGTGTGAGAAAGCCAAACTATCCTATGGAGAAAGGCCATAGAGGAAAACTGAGGTCACCAGCTCTCTGCCAGCATTAACCACCAGACGTGTGAATGAAATGAACAAGCCTTCTGACGAGTTCAGCCTCCAGACTTTGGGCTGTCTAGCTGAGGCTTCAGACATCATTGAGCAGAGACAAGCCATCCACATCATGTCCTGTCTAAACCTGTGACCCACGAAACTGATAGGTTTTAGAGGAATTTATTATGCAGCTCTAGTCACTGGAATACTACCAGTAACAAGGTTATTGTTAAATCCAATGAACACCTTTCAAGTATTAATTTTACTTGATTCTTTGAAATGTTTAACACTGTCAACCAATCTTCCATATTCAAATATTGTCTTTACTTGGTATGTACACCACTAGATGCTACACATGGTACTTGCGTCTTTCTTGTCACTCCTTATTAGTTATCACTGAAATCTCCTCTACCCATTCCTTTCCTTAGGGCTCTGTCCTAGGCCCTCTCTGAGTCAGTTGTCCTCAATCAGGAGTATGCAGTTGAGAACAACTACTCTGTACGATCTTATTCACTTCCATGGCTTCAATTATCTCCTACATGCCAATATCTCCTCAATGTATATTTAGCCCAGATGTCTCTTCTGTGCTTCTGACAAATATATCAAACCACTAACAAGCATTAGAAATACACCCCTGGATATTTCACAGATACCTCAACTCAAATGTACCAAAATGAATGTATCATCTTCCACATCACACCTGCTCTTCTTGATTTTTTTCCCCAGAAAATGACATCGACAACCAATACACATAATTTCCCAATCCAGAAACCCAGGATAAAATTTCACCTCCTTTTTCTCTTTCAGTACCAATCCCCATACCACTACATAATTTATCAGGTTCTATAGATTCCAATTCATCAATATCCTTCTCTTGATTCCCAGTGTCATCTTACCTTTGTGCAAGCCACAGTAACTCTTTATTTAGTTATTATAATACTCTGATAATTTGTTTCCCTTTCCACATTGCTCTCTTTCAATTTTATCCATACTATAATCACAATGTTTCTGATTATAGTAAAAATTTAAACATGCATTTCCCTGTTTAATACCTTTAAATTGCTGATAATTTCCCTGAAGATCAAATTCAAACCCCTGATAATAACAAATATATCTTCAGCCTCCTCTTTACCAGCTCCATAGTCTATTCTGCATAGTCTATTCTGATTTCTCTCTCACTTCTTGGTCTTAAATTCTATACTACCATCTACGTATCCTTTCCCCCATCCTCTTCTTCAATAAGCACTTTGCATAGTTACTTCTGTCTCTGTTTATACAGTACTAATTCAAAAAGCCTTCTTTGCGACATTAAGATATATTCACCCTCCCCACCACTATGATCTCATAACAGTCTCTATCACACGTGGATTTTACATGTTTGCATCCCACAAGACTTGTAGCTCAATGATGGCAATGACTCCCTTGCTCCCAACTGTACACTCAGTGCCTAGCAAAGTTCTACTTAAATAAATAGCATGGATTAAATATCTACTAGATTAGTGATTAATGAATGGGCCAAAAATATCTGCGATAAAGATACACAGATACAGAAAGGTAGAGGGAAAAAGCATGCTTACAGAGGTTTGTGGGATAGACTTTATGTGAGAAAGTAGAGATGAAAATTCTAGACAAACCTTATGATGAGTTAAATGAGAATAGAAAGAATGAAATTTAATGGAAGATCCAATAGCAAGTGTATATAAAAAGTAAGATGTTATTGAGAGTTGTAAATATTAAGGCAAAAGCATCATGTGTCTCCATTGTGACACCTATGTCTTCTCTTCAATACATATGACAAGTTTGCAAGAAACTATCAATCCCCTAAGTATTTTATTATTTCATTTTCTATGATGGCAGTAGTCTCAAATAAGGGGCTCAAAAAATATTGTTCTATTCTGAAGCAATAAGAGTCAAGTAATCACCTAGATAAGTTTAAAGAGTAGGCAGATTGACTATTGAATAACATAACAAAGACATTGTTTAGAATATAATGAAATTATAAGGTAATTGGTAAAAATTATATATTAAAGTGAAAGATAAAGCATAAATTTCTTATCAGAATCTTAAAGTCTTTTCACTGTCAATGAGTATTTTTAATACATGAAACAATGTCTCTCAACAAACAGCAAGTCTTAACATCTCTTATACACATAAATAATTAAGCAGTATCTGCTCTGGTAGTAAGTATTTTCATAAATCTCAGTAAGTATTTATCTGAGAAACAGAAAGGCTGTTTCTCAGAATCAGAGCTTGGGAAGGAAAATCTCCTCTTGAGTTTCTTGTGAACCTTACCTCTGACATTCATCTTTGGCTTTGTTGATAAAACTGAACTTACATCAAAAGATACTGTACCATTTTTTGCTGAAAATCTGCTGTTTGAGATCCACTAGGAAAGAGCAAGAAATGTTCTTTTCTTAGCATTGCTGTAAAGACCTTTAGAACGCTTATTGATGTCAAGACACAGAACGTTCTTAACTGAATGCATGGCATATGAAACATCACATTCCTTTTTTGTACTGAAATATATATTTTTTCCTTACCTTGCTGCACAAAGGATCCATACACAAACCACATGGAGTTGTAGAGAGTGGTAGAAGTCATTGATCCCATTTGTAATCTTGGGGGATTAAGCCAATTCAAGAGGTAGACCAGTAGACCGACCAGAAGAACTGTGCCAGCAATGCAAGCCCATAGTGAGAGATCAAATGGTGCAAGACAGGCAAACATATCCACTGTCTTTTCAGCCCTTCGAAGTAGGACTCCCACTGAGTAGTCCATGTAACGTGTTGTAAAGTCCACCACATTCTCACGGTCTGGGGTGATAGTCAAAGCAGAAATCCCTATGTCCGCCCTCTGAGAAATTGAAAGAGACAGGAATACATTAACAGTGTGAAAAACAACTTGATTTGTGGCACTTTAGCTTGCCTTGAGGAAAAAAAAAATAGATGCCTCAGGCAACATCTTAAGTCTTTTTATATAAACTGAAAAACACTGCAGAGACTTCTTAGAGAAGACCTATATGTGAATTTTTCATTTCCTACTGCAAATCTTGGCCCATCAGAGTTAGACAAATTACCTTGTTCATATTATCAGTGCATATGAAATCAGTGAAGAATATTTCAGACACAGATAATGCCTGAAGGAAATTGTCTATTTTCCTTGGGTCATTTTATCAAAGCCGTCATTAACACAGTAGCAAAGGTAAAACTTATTCTAAAGAATTCTTCCTGAGAAAATGTTCCCAAGATATTCAACATGTTCTTAACATCTAAGTTATTAAAAAAAAAACTCAACGTGGCATTTCACCCTTGGTTTAGATTTCTCTGCATCAAAATTTATATTATTGGGTTCTAAATATATTAGAGCTTATTAGAGATTTCATAGCATTAAGTTATAACATCATACACCAGGGGTTTCTACCATAATTTTATTTTTTAAACCTCTAAACATTTTAATGAACAATTAAAGATTAAGGAAACAGATAATTCTTCTTGGAGCAATAACCATTGTTCTCAGTATATGTCTCAGATTCTCAGTGTTAGCACTCAAAACCACACAGAGCACATGCTATTTTACTTATATAAGGCACATGGCAGAATTGCAGTGACAGCACATAACAAATGACTTCACATTTAAATTCTATGATATGAAAATATATTTAAATATCTAAAAGATGCATCTTATTTGAAATAATTATCTGTGGCTGTGACTAAAGCTGTGGGAAGCTCCTTTCAGACAAACACAAACAATAGTAAATTGTTGAACATTTTCATTTTTCTTTTTTTTTTTTATAGTTTGATGAAAGAATATAGAAACTGGTTTTAATGCCTTTGGAGAAAAAAAAAAACATGAAAATTAACATGCCTAGTGGAATGCTAAACCAATTCCCATACATCTAGTCTCTGAAGTAAAAACAGCTGCAAAAATAGTCTAGCTAAAGTTAAGCATTGTGTGTATGTGTGTGTGTGTGTGTGTATCAGCCCATCCATACAGAGCTAAGTATTTAAATAACTTTTCTCATTTAATCCTTACAATGAGTTATGAATTACATGTTTTCCTCTCCATTTCATAGATGAAGAAACTGAAACTTCAAGAGTTTAAGTAACTCATTCAGTTCTCACAGTTAATAAGTTTAGAAGCCAGATATTAAAGCAATGTTTTTCTTACTGCAAAGCTAGGGCTCATAATCACTTTACCATACTGCAAGAAATCATTCATTTTCCAAATGACTCATATTGTAAGCAATTAGGATAACTGGTTTTAGGAGAGTTTTTACCTTAAAAGAGTCTGAAATTTTGCTTTTCTTAATTGTACTACTTACACTGCAACAAGGCTATATTAACATAAGAATTATGAGTTTAGGATTATTAACGGAGAGGTATTAAACTTAATAACTCTAAATGGAAATGAATTTTCAGAAATAGTTATTGCTTTCAAGCTCATATATTTATTTAGCATAGCTTAGTTACTAGGAATTGGGTCTTTTCAGAAGGAAAATCTAACCTGGATCTTTAGCTCTCTAGTCCTACCTTTTCTGAGCTTCAGTTTATCTATTTGTGAAATGAATGTAACTGTCTTTAGTATGACTATTGTGAGCTGACTCATTTATCTCAATCTTAATGGTGAACAAGTAACTCCTCAAGATTCAATTAGGCTCTCAAAAAGTACACTTCTTTTTTCAGGATATTAAAGTACTGTGGATCAGTAATTTACAAATTGATGCACTAGGGACCCAAAGCATTTTATGACTCAACTAAAGTCAGAAAATTCCACCTAAGGAGAGATTTGCTGACATGTTGATTGAATATTTGTAAATGTTCATAAATATTTTGCTAATAAATAAATGTTTTACATTTAATGATTATGAATTAGAATAGTCACTATACTGATTTTAACAATAGATATTTGTATGTATTGCAAAGTGAATTTCTATAATGTAATAAAGAAAAATATCTAGGGAAGATGTGCTGTTGTTTGTTTTCTTTTGGCAAAGTGAACTATTTTGTATGTGCTAAAATATTTATTAAATATAGTAATTGCTTTTTTTTTTTTTTTTTTTTTTTTTTTTTTTTTGCAGTACGCGGGCCTCTCACTGTCGTGGCCTCCCCTCTCCCGTTGCGGAGCACAGGCTCTGGAAGGAAAAAAAAAATAGATGCCTCAGGCAACATCTTAAGTCTTTTTATATAAACTGAAAAACACTGCAGAGACTTCTTAGAGAAGACCTATATGTGAATTTTTCATTTCCTACTGCAAATCTTGGCCCATCAGAGTTAGACAAATTACCTTGTTCATATTATCAGTGCATATGAAATCAGTGAAGAATATTTCAGACACAGATAATGCCTGAAGGAAATTGTCTATTTTCCTTGGGTCATTTTATCAAAGCCGTCATTAACACAGTAGCAAAGGTAAAACTTATTCTAAAGAATTCTTCCTGAGAAAATGTTCCCAAGATATTCAACATGTTCTTAACATCTAAGTTATTAAAAAAAAAACTCAACGTGGCATTTCACCCTTGGTTTAGATTTCTCTGCATCAAAATTTATATTATTGGGTTCTAAATATATTAGAGCTTATTAGAGATTTCATAGCATTAAGTTATAACATCATACACCAGGGGTTTCTACCATAATTTTATTTTTTAAACCTCTAAACATTTTAATGAACAATTAAAGATTAAGGAAACAGATAATTCTTCTTGGAGCAATAACCATTGTTCTCAGTATATGTCTCAGATTCTCAGTGTTAGCACTCAAAACCACACAGAGCACATGCTATTTTACTTATATAAGGCACATGGCAGAATTGCAGTGACAGCACATAACAAATGACTTCACATTTAAATTCTATGATATGAAAATATATTTAAATATCTAAAAGATGCATCTTATTTGAAATAATTATCTGTGGCTGTGACTAAAGCTGTGGGAAGCTCCTTTCAGACAAACACAAACAATAGTAAATTGTTGAACATTTTCATTTTTCTTTTTTTTTTTTATAGTTTGATGAAAGAATATAGAAACTGGTTTTAATGCCTTTGGAGAAAAAAAAAAACATGAAAATTAACATGCCTAGTGGAATGCTAAACCAATTCCCATACATCTAGTCTCTGAAGTAAAAACAGCTGCAAAAATAGTCTAGCTAAAGTTAAGCATTGTGTGTATGTGTGTGTGTGTGTGTGTATCAGCCCATCCATACAGAGCTAAGTATTTAAATAACTTTTCTCATTTAATCCTTACAATGAGTTATGAATTACATGTTTTCCTCTCCATTTCATAGATGAAGAAACTGAAACTTCAAGAGTTTAAGTAACTCATTCAGTTCTCACAGTTAATAAGTTTAGAAGCCAGATATTAAAGCAATGTTTTTCTTACTGCAAAGCTAGGGCTCATAATCACTTTACCATACTGCAAGAAATCATTCATTTTCCAAATGACTCATATTGTAAGCAATTAGGATAACTGGTTTTAGGAGAGTTTTTACCTTAAAAGAGTCTGAAATTTTGCTTTTCTTAATTGTACTACTTACACTGCAACAAGGCTATATTAACATAAGAATTATGAGTTTAGGATTATTAACGGAGAGGTATTAAACTTAATAACTCTAAATGGAAATGAATTTTCAGAAATAGTTATTGCTTTCAAGCTCATATATTTATTTAGCATAGCTTAGTTACTAGGAATTGGGTCTTTTCAGAAGGAAAATCTAACCTGGATCTTTAGCTCTCTAGTCCTACCTTTTCTGAGCTTCAGTTTATCTATTTGTGAAATGAATGTAACTGTCTTTAGTATGACTATTGTGAGCTGACTCATTTATCTCAATCTTAATGGTGAACAAGTAACTCCTCAAGATTCAATTAGGCTCTCAAAAAGTACACTTCTTTTTTCAGGATATTAAAGTACTGTGGATCAGTAATTTACAAATTGATGCACTAGGGACCCAAAGCATTTTATGACTCAACTAAAGTCAGAAAATTCCACCTAAGGAGAGATTTGCTGACATGTTGATTGAATATTTGTAAATGTTCATAAATATTTTGCTAATAAATAAATGTTTTACATTTAATGATTATGAATTAGAATAGTCACTATACTGATTTTAACAATAGATATTTGTATGTATTGCAAAGTGAATTTCTATAATGTAATAAAGAAAAATATCTAGGGAAGATGTGCTGTTGTTTGTTTTCTTTTGGCAAAGTGAACTATTTTGTATGTGCTAAAATATTTATTAAATATAGTAATTGCTTGTCTAGTTCTATGGAGAATCTCCTCAGTTCTGGTCCATTTTCAACACTTGGCTATTCTGTTCTCAAGAAGAAACTGCCAGTCTCCCTGTGGAGAGGATACTAGAATCATATAATGGGCTTTTTCAAACTGTATAAATGCATTTGCATACACACATGACACATACTTATACACACACATTTTCCTATCTCTGAGATTTGTATACACCTTCCTAAGGAAGTACCTCAATCCAGCCTTCAGAATCAGTGATATAGCAGACCACCATGCTTGATATGAGTATGTGATAGTCCTTACTTATATTAGAGAAGCTGTATTGGAGCAGAAAAAAAAAAAAAGCAAGAACCACTGATTCAGAAAGATGGTCCTAAAACTTTTTGAATATGTCTAAGTAACCAGAAATGATCAATCACATATATCTTTCTTCTTCCCTCCCCTCCCTTTCTTTTTTTTCTTTCTTCCTTTCTTTCTTTCTTTTTTTTTTTTTTTTTTT
>NW_006775603.1:4147700-4168799 GCF_000442215.2 Lipotes vexillifer | reverse complement strand
TTTCCCTCTATTATTAGTCTATTTATTTCTGTATGTATGCATGCATGTGTGTATGTGTATGTCAACTCACTTGTTCAGTTTCAACAATGACTTTTCAAACCATTAGCCTCATAAAACATTTAATCTCACTTCCCCTAATTCTCAGAAGATGACATTCACTGCTACTTTATAGAGAATCAGAAGATACTGAATTAAAATTCACACTTATTTCTACTTCTCAACCTATATCCCACATCCAGCTTATTCTATTTAACTTTTATTTGTGATAGAGGAGATGTCTTCCTTTCTAATGCCAAACCTCCATCAGTAAACTTATCAACAAATCCCCTCCAGTTCAGATGCTTAAACTCCCATCTCTTAAGTGTTCAACATCATCTACCAATTGTTGATTTCCCATGAAAAGGTTCTTTAACTCTTTCTCATTAAAATAAAAACAAAAAGAGAAAAACCTTTCCTTTCACTCTCTCTGACTTCTGACTCCCACTTGCTACCCTTTCTCTCTCACTTTTTCATAGTCAATTTTCTCTAAAGATTTGTCTCTATTTCCACACCTCACAGTCACTCTGGAAGACTCTTTTGTATTCATATTATCGAGTGCTCAACTACTCAATGGACACAGCGCTTCTTAATGTTTACACTATTGAATCAAATGGATATAATTTAGTGCTTATCTGTTTAGGCTTCTTGACAATATTTGACAGTGATGATGGCCCCCTCCACCATAAACATTGTTTTCCTTGAATTTCATGTCATGATATAAGCCTCTTTCTCAGTTCCTTTTCAAGCTCATGTCGGCAATCCTCTGGACTTGGACCTACACCCTTTTTTCATTTGAGATCCTCTGCCTAGGCAATCCCATTCATATCATTACCTCCATCGACTCCCATCTATACACATGATTTACAAAATCTACATTTCTAGATACAGAGATGAGCTCTGGAGTATATACTGATTTATGCAATTACATAATTGATATTTCTATTGGATGTCTCAAAAACATCTCAAATTTAACATGGCCAAGATCATACTAGAGGCATTCAACTCAAACCAGTCCTCTTCCAATATTTTCTGCTTCAATGAAAATCTTTTTACGTAAGTCTTAAATCTCGGTGATCTCATCATTTTTCTCAGTCTTATTCCCCTATCCTGTCTGTCACTTCTGATTCTACCTAACGAGAATCCTAATATTCATTCACTTCTCTACTATTTTCAGCTCTCAACATTGCTTTCCAGGGCTCCTTATGAGTCTACCTGAAATCTACCTTTTCTCGTCTCTAACCTCCCTATTGCAGCCAAAGTATTTTCTGTTGAGCACATCTGATCCTGTCCCTGCCACAATGTAAAGGTTTTCAGTGGATCCACACTGCTTTTAGGAAAAAGATTAAAATCTTTAACAAAGCCTATTATACATCTTTGGATACACTACCTTCCACCTACCTCGACATATTCCTACTGGACCATTTTTCTTTTCAGCACGTCTTCCCAATGCATGATCTTCATACATGCTGATTATACTGTCTGAATTGACCCTCCCGAAACTTCTTCAAGTAAACTTTTATTCATATTCAGAAATCAGCTCAATTATCATTCCTCAGGAAAGCTGTCCATGGCTCTTTTGACTGGAATAATAATTCTTGTTGTGTACACCATCAGAAACCCGTATCCCTCACTTCCCTAACAGTATGAGAGTTGCAATTTTATACTATTTGTATGATTTTTGAACAATGAATTTTTCTACTAGACCACAAGCTCTGTGAAGGCAGGGACTGTCACTTTTTAAAAAAAATTGACATGTTCCTGTATCAAGCACATTTGTCTGGCATAGATTCATGATTAATAACTACTTGCTTCATATATGAATGAAAGAAGATAGAACATTCACTAGATATTCATTACCCAATTCTTATAAATTATCTATTTCTCAGCATACCTGACGGAGAGGGAATTTTACAGAATAAAAATAAAATGGCAATATAAAAATTTGCTAAATTTTGTAGCAGTGATAAACAATTTATATCTTCATGAATGATTACTTCAATAATTAAAATCAAGTTCTTGGCTTATCAATATATTTATATTTATGTCATTTGCCACTAGCTAAGGTAACTGAGTCTACTATAGTATGTTTAATATATTACAAAATATTATTATATGTCAAGTGTTTAATATAAAAGCGATTATTTGAATTGTGATAAGAATTAGCACTAAACCTGGAATATAGATAATTGTTTTTCAAAACTATTCTAATTACACAGTTGTAACATTTTCCTTGAAAGGAAATATTTACATTCTTTCAAGTCATGAGAAGGAGACGGATGGATAATACAATGGGGCACGACAAATACGCCATATGATCATTGACTCTTAGAAGTTTACACTCAGAGAAGTTGAAACACATTTACTCTAAAGTTAATTTGAAATAAATGATCATATCTAAGAAATAATTATCTAGTTTATGCTTGAACATAATGTTAAGGAAATTATGTTAATAATACCAATAGTTATACATTTATTTAATGTTTACTATATACCTAGTGCCATGTTACATGCTCCACAAACATTGTATTATTTAATAGTATAACAAGCCCAGTTGCTAAGATGAACAATTTATATTTGCAATATTCTAATTAATACAAAACCTTGGTGTTATTATGATTGATATATGCTTCTCTGTATCCTCTATTAAGTGTGTTAGCTTTGTTATCAATACATTACATTATAAATCTAAATAGATCTGTTCTACGACTATTCTTAAAATACCTGTCGAATGCTATCTTACTCCTTACTTGGAAATATTATTTTAAAATAAAAAATAATTTGCTTATTCAATCACTCTTCTCAAGATATGATTTCCATATTCCTCAAAATACTGGTCATTTGCCTGTGAACATAGTCCAATTCATAAATGTTTCCTCAGATGATATGAATAATACAGTTTTTTAAATGACATTGGAGTCTGAATCACTTTTACTAGGTGAATTACCATTGACTTAAACTTAGGATTAAATAAATTTTCAAAATATTTTAAAATAAAATACTATCAATCCAGAAGTCCTCAGAAATCCTATGCAGTTGATTCTGAAGCAAAATGTTGGATCTTGTATTTGTCTTTCATCAATTTCATTCTTTGTTTCTTTTGACCTTCACATCTATCTGAAATATTTTGAATCTTTACTATCAACCATTATATCAACTTCTTCTGCTAGCTCTGCATCATTTGGAAGTTTGAGAAGCAGGCCTTTAATTCTTCAGTCATATTACTAGTAAAATATTGATGAAGAGTACATGGGAAAGCTCAAAGTATTGAAACTTGCCTCTAAAGTTCTACCCCCTTTGAAAACAGCTCATTAGTTAATACTCTAGATATGTTTTTTAATCACCTATGAGTATTCTTTACTACACTGTCATCTAGCCAAGTAGCTCTATATAGTTTTGTTTTGTTTTTTAATTTAATTAATTAATTTTTTGGCCGCGTTGGGTCTTCGTTGCTGTGCACGGGCTTTCTCTAGTTGTGGCGAGCGGGGGCTACTCTTCGTTGCAGTGTGCAGTCTTCTCATTGCGGTGGCTTCTCTTGTTGCGGAGCACAGGCTCTAGGCATGTGGGCTTCAGTAGTAGTGGCACGCGGGCTCAGTAGTTGTGGCTCACAGGCTCTAGAGCGCAGGCTCAGTGGTTGTGGTGCATGGGCTTAGTTGCTCCATGGCATGTGTGGTCTTCCCGGAACAGGGATTGAACCCGTGTCCCCTGCATTGGCAGGCGGATTCTTACCCCTTGCACCACCAGGTAAGTCCTCTATATAGTTTTTAAGTGTTTTGTAAAAGGCATTATTGAACTCAAAATATATGAATAATCAGATATTCATTTTATGAATAGCTAATGCTATCAAAAAAGAAAATGAACTGCTTACTTTTGTTTTTTACCATCTACAACACATCTGATTAATAATCCATTCCATAATTTTACCAGAGAATAAAATCAAATTCATTGCTCTGTCAGAATAAATTTCCTTTTCTAATTTTGAATATGCCAATCTCCAACTATATAACAGCCCGCTTTTTCATGTTTTGTACATCTTATCTATAGTAACTCATATATCACCTCAGGAAATGCATTTATCCCCCTGGGATATCGTTCATTTGGACTTGGAAATTCAAACTCATTAAAAGTGCCTATCATGAGTTTCAATTACTTTAAGTATTTTCCCCTTATCATTCCCACCTTAAAGATTTTTTGTGCAAAGTAGAAGGAAAATATTTACTGAAGAGCTTTAGCACACATTTAATAAGCACTAGGTCTATCTCTGCCTATTCAGCTTCTTAAACCATACATTTTATTCTACTCTTCACAAGTATGAACTATGCATAAATTTTAAAAATTTCTTGACAGCTTTCTTAAATATCATTTTATATTCTTTAGTCTTGAAATAATGTTTTAATGTAAAAATTTCAGGTTTGCTTAGGAGAAAGTAGACATTGAATAAATGCTAAGAGAGGAAGAAAGGAAGGAAGGATGAAAGGGAGGAAAGGTGAGAGGGAAGAAGAAAGGAAGAATGTGTCTGAGTTTTACATCTTCATTTAAGATATATGACATGACTTTGGGCAAGTAGCCAAACCTTCATCAATTTAGATTACTCATCTGTATAATGAATAGATTGAAAGAGCCTTTCCAACCTTGAAATTGTAATTTAAAAAATTATTTCTTGAGACCTTATATTACGATGATTCTCTATTTGCTAATATGGGAATATAAATATTTTTGTTGTTCTAAAGACTTTAAGACTTTAAAGTTTCAACAGACCTTTCTAAATAAATACAATATGTAAGTTGGGGAAAAGAAAAATAATTAAACTGTCAAATTAATCACAAATTATTAATTTTCTCAATGTCAAGATTTTATGCATTTCTTTGAAAGAAACATAGATATGTTATGTCATGGTTACAGATTAATATTTCAGTTTCAATTATAAACACATAGTACAATATCCACTACTTTTCAAATATACCACTGGAAATGAATAAATATCCAGGTTGAACCAATGAAATTGTTGTTAAAGTAACTTTTACTCTGAAATTAAGATCATACTTAAAAATCCTAGAAAAATTTTAAAGAACAAAAATTATGAAGAAAACAGTCAAATTCCAATAAGATGACCACTATTGCAACTCTCTTAATGTTGTATCTGAGTTGCTTCTGTTTTGCTATATACATTCATCTGTTTTATTTTTTAGATTCCACATATAAGTGATCTCATACAGTATTTGTTTCTCTCTGTCTGACTTAATTCACTGAGCATAATATTCTCTAGGTCCACCCATGTTGCTACAAATGGCAGAATTTCATTCTTTCCTATGGCTGAATAATATTAAGAATGGTATTAATTTGATTATAGCTTAGCACATGATAAGCCATCTAAAAATCCAATTAAGACAAGTACCAAGGATATTTTGTTACTACTACTATTACAGCCACTACTATTTAACATTTATATAGTGCTTATTATGAGCTGAATACTTTTCAATATTTAATTCAATTAACCTTCACAAACATTCTGTGAGATAAATAGTATTGTTATTTTTATTTTATAGATAAGAAAATTGAGACACAGATAGATTAAGTAACTTGCCTAAGGTCATAGAGCTAAAAATCCAGGATTCCAATCTAGGCAGGCTGTCTCCAGAGTCAATGTGATGGGAACGTAATTACTTCCTCCCTTCAAACAATTAGCCCACTACCTGAGTATTGTTCTAGAAGAAACTATAATTTCTCTCCTGGCTTGAAATGACTCTTTCAGCATATGCCTAATTCATACAGTCACACATGCATACACACACACACAAACAAACACACACACATTCTGGGATTTCTATTCTTTTTTATTGGTCCAATTTCATACAGCTTTAATTGTTTTACCTTTATGTCAGTATCTACAGCTCAACAATTTCTTCCTTTCCCTTTTTATCACCTTCAGAGTTTTTTAAGCTAAAACCATGTGAATATATCTTCAAATGTATTTTAAATCATTCTCATAAATTCATAAATTCACTTTGGGATGCTGAATGGACTCCAAGATAACATAATTTAGTCAGAAAAAATATTTCAACAGAGTCTTTGGATATAAGAACATACTTTTCTATTTATTCTAGTCTATTTATTTAAGTCTAATTTTTCCCTCTTTCAGAGTGCAACTATATGTGTTATTTTAAAATAACAATGATATTCTGTACACAGAACAACAGTACTGTTATCAAATTCAGGAAATTTAACATTGATGCCATACTTTAATCTACAGTCCATATTACAACCTTGTCATTGGTCCCAATACTGTCCCATCCTACAATTTAGTCCAGGATCATGTCTTGCGTTTAGTTGTTGTATCTCTTAGTCTCCTTAAATCTGGAATAATATTGGATCTATCTGTTCTCTAAAAGACTAGTTGAGTTCACCTGTGAAACACTCCAGGCCTGGTCCTCTTTTGTGGGGTAATTCCTTGATAACTTTTTGGATAAATTGGTCTAAGTTCTTTACTCTTTATTTGATTGGATTAGCTAATGATTTGTCTCTTGTTGATATTTTCTAAGAACCAAGATTTAACTTATTAATTTAATCTACTTAAAAAATTATTTACCTTATTACTTTCTCCTTTTATTTTTATCTTCCTTATATGTTCTGTTAAAATTTGCTGTATATTTTTTTTAGCTTTTGAAGATGGAATTAAATATATTTATTTCCATTTTTTTTCATTTTTATTGATATGGATTTTTAAGACTATGAATCACTCCTTTAAATATTCTTTATAGATTCATATGTAGTGTTTTCATTACCACCTCTTAAAAAAACTCTGTAATATATATTTGTATTTCTCCTTTTTCCCAAGAGTTGTTTAATAGAAGGCTTTCTTAATTTCAGATGGAAAAATTTTTTAATTTTGTTTTTCTAGTTTTATTGTATTTTGATCAGAGAAATTTAGTTGTAATATATCCACTCAGTGGAACTTAATGGTGTTTTCCATGAGACCTAATCCATGACTGATTTTTGTCAATGTTTATGTGTGTTTAGAAGATAGTATATTATCAGGATTTTGTGTTTGATATATACATAAAAGATGTATTTCATTATTTGTTATTTATTATTATTATTATTACTTTATTTTATTTTTTTTTTGCGGTACGCGGGCCTCTCACTGTTGTGGCCTCTCCCGTTGTGGAGCAACAGGCTCCGGACACGCAGGCTCAGCGGCCATGGCTCACGGGCCCAGCCACTCTGCGGCATGTGGGATCTTCCCGGACCGGAGTGTGAACCCGTGTCCCCTGCATCGGCAGGCGGACTCTCAACCACTGTGCCACCAGGGAAGCCCTATTTATTATTATTTGAATTTTGTACATCTGTGTGTTTTTCTCTGTGGTTTGTTTTTGCTATTTTTTTCTTTTTCTTTTTAGAAAGATTTGTACTTTTGTTATAGTGGTTAACGTTATATTTATACCTTTTATAGTGCCCTTACTCCCCACTTTTTTTCACTTAACCTTTCTGTTTTTTTTCCTTTGTTTTAAATGAAATAGGTGACTTCCACTTATCCTCTATACTAGTTAATAATGATATTCTATTTTCCCCTTTCTTTTTCTGTTTTTCTCCCAGTGTTTAATAAAACCATCCTTTCATTTTTTATACCATACGATGATTTCAAATTATCATTTAACCCATGTTTCTAATCTCGTTTTAGCATCATTTCTACAGTTAAATATATTAAATGATCACTATTAATCATTTTGTCAAGTTTATCCTGTTATTTCATGGTTGAATGAAGCTCATACTCTAGTTGTTTCATCAGGAGGGGCTCAAGTGTCCACTTTTCTCTTAGCACTTGTTTGTTTAAAACTCTTTTCTCTGTAGCCATGAAAGAGATCTTGAATGGATTATAGAATATTTGACTTGCACTTAAAAAAAATAATTCTTGATAGTGCTTCTCTAGTGCTGGCTTTCTTCGTGTGTTGCTCTTGAGAAGTCTGATAATGATTTAACTTTCTACCATTAAAAGTAATCTGACTTTTTTGCCTTGAGGATTCCCTTTTTTTTTTTTTTGTCTTTTAAGTCTAATAATTTTACTAAGACAGAGCTCAGAGTTCATTGTCCTGGATCAGCTTTTCTAGGAACTCTAAGTACATTTGTTTCATTTTCAGAAAGTTTCCTTAGATTATAGATTTAAATATTAATTGTACCATTGTGTTGCTTTTCTTCTTCAGAGACTTCAAATACATACGCTATACTTTTGGCCTATTTTCCATTTTGATTCATTTACTCTGAACATTTTTACTTCTTTATTTCATTTTAATTATTTTTTCTTGTTGTTCTTCAATGTAATTTAATCTAATTTCCTTTGAGCAATTTGTAATTCATGTCTTATAATTTTTGTCTTTTTTTAAAAAATATATCCTGAGGTTGTTGCATTTCTTTGTCATCTGGCCATTTAAATGATTAGCTTCTGAATTTGTGATTCTGTTAGATTTTCTTCTTAAAACATTTCAAAGGCTTGTTTGAGACATTTAATTCAGTTTGAAGTGTTATGTTAAAATTTTATTTTGCTCTGTGGTTGTCTGTGTGAGGAGAATGTTGATCAACTTTTAAAATATACTGACATAGTTTCTTTAATTCTTAGTTTTGAATAGAACTTGTTCAATTATTTTTCTATTCCTGGATAACTTGTAGATAAGATTCCTTGTTCAATAGTACTTCCTTCTGTCAGTGTAGTAACATTGCTTTCTTCAATGGAGGATGTTTGGGGGTGGGTGGCAGCAGGTTGGTATGGGTTGTTTCTGCTTAGTTTCTACAGAATTCTTAATTTTGCTCTTTTACTGACCTCTACCTTCACTACCACGTCTCCAAGGAACACATATATTCTCTAATTTCTCTTGATGCTCCAGAAGTAATGCTTTCCTGAGGGTACTATCCTGGCACACTTTTGAGTCCCTTCCCCTTAGCCAGTGTTGTGGATTACCAAGTTCCAGATTTGTGTTCTGCACATTAACACTTGGTATTAAACTTTCTCTTTCTGAAGGTTATTTTGGCTCTCTTCATGCATGTTCTCTGCTTCCTTTTCTTCTTTCTTATGAAGTCACTTATGCCTTCCCTGCCCTCTCTTCTCACCCATAGACTTGCAATCTCGTTTGGGACTCCAATGTTAGCTCTGTTGGAATTGGATACTTACATCCAATATGATAATTAATGGAATTTTTCTGGGGTCCTCTGATAAAGCTACAATTTCTTAGGAGTGTGCTTTCCTGAAATCTGACAACTCTGGTTCATGGAAGGCACCCTACCTTAATTTAGAGTAATATATTAAATTTTCCTCTATTGTTGTATGGTTATGTCATTTGAGGTCTAAAAAGGAGGAGGTAGATGCTTATGTTTGATTCAACGTCTTAAGTGGAGAGAAGTCTCAAACATTCCTAAAATTTCAGTAGTGGAATAACTTGTAAAAATGTCTTCCAGACTCAGGAGAGACATAAGAAGAGAAATATTTGAGGCAGGGCTCAAACATGAGAAGTCAGTGAATACCGTTGTAAGGTACTTATTTGTAAGTTAAACATTTTCCAAGTTTTAGCTGTTAAAAATGTGAGAAAAGAAAATTTCTAACTGTAAATTTGTCAGGTAATTAAATCATATGAGTCCATTTAGCTCAACATGGAAGATAGGCCAATGTGAAAACAAAAGATAACAGAAAAACATATATTTCAGCACTGGCTAGTAAGTTTTCCATCTATAAAACAAAGAAAAGCAAAACTAAGATGAAAAATAAATAAATTTAAACATTAAACTGTAAAAGCAATATACAAATACATTTTAGATTTTAAAGGGTCAAATTATATAAAACCATCCTATTTTCTTCTGACAAATGAAAGAAATGCTCAAAATATCACTGAATTAAATGTCAATATAGAAGGAGTCTCACAGCTGACAGTCCCAGGCTGATAAAGCTTCCAGAGCTAGAAATCAGCTCATATTCTCTTGTTCTGCTCTGCTCAGTACAAAGCTTCCAACTCATGGTTTAAGATGGCTGTTTAAGCTACAGCCATTCTACTGACATTCAGTGAGGAGGCAAGTGGAGGATCAGAATAAGAACAAAAATCCTCCCTTTAAGAACATTTCCAGAAGCTTCTAATGACACTTTTTAATTCTCATGACACTTCTCATTGGTTAAAACTTAGTCACATGACTGACACTTCTCATTGGTTAGAACTTAGTCACATGACCATACTACATCAGGAGAGAAGCCAAGAAGTGTACATGGCGGACAGTCAGTATTTGGCTATAATTCAGGAGCTATGTTATAAGAAAGGAGGGAACAGATATTAAGGACAATCAGCAGTCTTTTCCACACCTTCACGCATAGCCACTGTTTCAAGATTGATGCATGTCCTTCTAGATTCTTTTCTACTTTTACATATATCGATACATATGCCTATATATTTTTTCCAATATTGGATCAAACTTTAAATAATATTATATAATATCTGTGAGTAACACACACACAGAGCTATTCAATCTTTCTAAAGTGTGCACAGAATTTAAAGCAACAGCTATTTATGTCACCTTTGAATTTTCAGCACATAAATAGCAGATGGTAGGTACGCAATATGATTATGATTGTGACGGTACTCTGATAAATTTAATCATTCTCCCTTGAAGAATTTTTAGAACGTTTCCTTTTTCTTGCCCCTTATAAGCAATAGATTTTGATCTTGCTATTTGGAGTATATTCAATCAAAAACTGTTTCTTGGAGCTCACCACACTATTTCTAGAAATTAATACTTTTCAATATTGCAACAGATGTTTTGCCTCTGACAACACCACAGTGACAAAACAATATTATTAGTTTAGTGTTTATGTTGTCATTATTAGTCTTATTTCTAAGCCTCTTCCCAGAAGCCACATGCATCACTTCTAACTCTCTCAAAACCCTGCCCGTACCATGCACATTCACATAATGATATAATTTTAAAGTCCCTCTAGAAATAGTTTAGTTTTCACAAGTCTCCCTCTCTGTTTCTATATATCTGTATACATACATAGTGTGTATATATATATGTATATATATATATATATATATATGTGAACATATATATGTGCGCATACATAATTTTTACCTGAGTTCATGACATTCCCCCTCCCCCGGAGCTTTACCCCTCATTTCTCTGTTTTTCTGCATCTCTCATATAGTACTTATACCATAAATATCTATTTTATCTTCTCAGTTATAAACTTCTTGAGGCAGGAGCTTTATGTTCATAGCGTTCTATCCCCTTAAATATTTTTCACACTGCTTTGCCCACAGTAGATTTCCAAAACAGTTCTGTTGACTTACTTGCTCTTTGCTATGTGGTAAGAGGAATAGGTGTTTTTATATAACCCTAAATTTTGGAAGGAAAGAATTAGATTGCAAGGCTGTCTACTGCTTGAAGAAGCCTCTGTCACTGTGAGGAAGTCATTGACTTTACAGGGCTTTTCCATATCAAGCTATCAGCCAGGTCCTCTGACTTTAGTAGTCTAGATTTTAATGTTTTTGGCTCACATAGGTGAGTTGAACCTCCACATATGCTAGCTGTACAACCCTGTACAAGGGTATCACTATCCTCCTTGTAGAGAGGACAATCTGAGGTTCAGAGAAAGTGAGTAGCTTGCCAAAGGTTATAGGTGAACAAATTGTGGAGTTGGCCATGCCCACCATACTCTACTTGCGACATCTGACAAACCTTTGCTTTTATGGTTTCTGTATTATCTCTTTCTCCTAATTACTTAACCAGCAATTATTCATAGCTCCATTTTTTTTCTTTTTCTTTTGGCACGTATGTGGTTTTAAATTCTTACTCTTATTTTTCTGACTTCCGATTTGACCCTAAGCAATACGCACACTGGGGAAGTAGTTAGGAGGAAGAGATTAACAGACATCGTGGTGCATGTATATGTGTATGAATGAGCATAGGAGGCATTATAGGCAACTCTAAGAATTTGAATAATTCTCACATTGAATAATGTGGAAAACCATTGCAGGGTTTTAGCGAGAGGGTGGTATGATCTGACTGACATTTTAAAATAATCACTTTCACCACTCTATTGAAAACGATTACAGAAGGAAAAAGCTGTAGCCTGGTGGGTAGTTAAGAGGCCATGGAAGTAGTCCTAAGGAGATGAAATAGTGGTTTGTACCAGTGGTTAGTAGTGAAGTGTAAGAAGTGATCATATTTAGGATGTATTTCAAATTTATAGCCAGAAAAGATTGTTGATGCATGGGGCTTCCCTGGTGGCGCAGTGGTTGGGAATCTGCCTGCCGATGCAGGAGACACGGGTTCATGCCCCGGTCCGGGAGGATCCCACATGCCGCGGAGCGGCTGGGCCCGTGAGCCATGGCCGCTGAGCCTGTGCGTTCGGAGCCTGTGCTCCGCAACAGGAGAGGCCGCAACAGTGAGAGGTCTGCATACCACACACACACACACACACACACACACACACACACACACACAAATTGTTGATGCACAGTGTATGACGTAAAACAGAGAAAAAAGAAGTCAAGGGTAACTCAAAGGTTTTGGACTGAGTAACCTGATTATAATTGCCATACACTGTGACAGGGTGGTGGTGAAATCAGGAAATTTGAGGTGCCCATTAGGCATCTAAGAGGAAATGCTGAGTAGTAGCAAGAACTGTAAGTCTGCAATTCAGAAGACATGTCTGGGCTGAAGAAACAAATTAAAAGTTGTCTACTTATAGATGACAATTAAATCCTTGACACTGGATAAGTTCATCAGAAGTTGAAGTGTAGATAGTAAGAAAAGTGTTGGATATGTGTTGTATCTCTCTCTCTCTTCCTTCCTACTTAGCTTTTAGAGAACAAGAACTCTGTGTTCTACATTTTATGTATTCCCTGCCAGCTACACATTAGGCCCCAATAAATGCTTGTTGAATGTCGAGTGGGAAGCAAGCTACAGGTTATTCATAAATTGCAGTGGTTCAGGTATTATCCTGCAGCATTAAAAGGGATTTAAAAATAATAGCATTTCTACAATTCCCAAGAGGAATGCTATCATCTTCAAATAAAAGGGCCATCAGAGTTTTTCAGTCGTGTAGAGAGACTTTTTTTAACTTTCTGAAAAGTCATCTTCAGGCTGCTTGTGAACAGAGCATATGGAAGCAATCACTGCCTGAAATGCCCAAACTGTAAATCCACATTTCAGTAAGATGCACACCAAGGATAATGACCAAAATTGAGTGAATTTTTATTTTCATTACAGTAACCTTTTCAATCATTCTAGAATTCACTTAAGACTGCTATTAAAGATGTTTTCAGAGCTCTGCAGGGGGGCAAATATAAGTTCTCTGTAAATGAGAAAGAACTAGCTCCCAGAAACAGTTTGTCTCTATGAGAAGTGAATCTGTAAAGGCTGTTCTCCTAGCAATTCTGTGTGGCATTAAGTGAAATATAAAATGAGTAAGAGATACATTAGTTGTCCTCACACATGTATCTGGAGCCTCTGTAGTCACCTCCTCCCTTGATACAGTTGAGTCTTATGAGGTGCTCGGGTGTTTGCTTGTTGTTTTTTTAAAATTTATTTATTTAATTTATTTTTGGCTGCTTTGGGTCTTTGTTGCTGCGCGCAGGTTTTCTCTAGTTGCTGAGAGCCAGGACTACTCTTTGTTGCAGTCCCCGGGCTTCGCATTGTGGTGGCTTCTCTTGTTACGGAGCACGGTCTCTAGGCATGCAGACTTCAGTAGTTGTGGCACGGGGGCTCAGTAGTTGTGGCACATGGGCTCTAGAGCACAGGCTCAGTAATTGTGGATCAAGGGCTTAGCTGCTCTGCGGCATGTGGGATCTTCCTGGACCAGGGCTCGAACCTGTGTCCCCTGAAATGGCAGGCGGATTCTTAACCACTGCGCCACCAGGGAAGCCCTGCTTGTTTTTTAATCAGGGAAATCTTTACTTATTTTAAAGCCTGTCACTATAAAATTATACAAATTTATACATATTACAAAGAGAAAACTCAGAATCATTAAGACTTAAAACAATTAAAACCTGAAGTATCCAAATGGCAGTCAAGAGTAAACACAGAAATACCTTTCAAGACATGCCTCTACTTTCTATATTAGAGTGAAATATTCATTCTGATATTAGTATGTGAATTTAAAACAAATTCCTCAAATGGGGTTGGTACATTCATGTGAGTGACTGTCTAACGATTCCAAATATGGCTTCAATGTTGTGTAAAGGATGTTTTCTATTTCTCTTCAATATTGAAGTTAAACTTATTTAATAAAGTTCTCAACTTTGTAAAAACACAGGGAAAGGAATGCATTCTCTATCATATCAACTACCTTCCTAGACCATATAAATTATTATCCTCTTTCATTTGTGGTATATTTCTCTATGTTTATAATTTCCAGACTAACATAGACCATTATTTTATGGAATAAGCAACCTAAATAAAAATGACCAATCAATCTAAACAATTCCCTAAGATTATGTCCATAGAATCATACAGAATCTCATGGTTGAAATGCTCTTTAAAAGTTACTTAGAATGGTCTCACCCAAATCTGCACTCTCTTTTATGCCTGGAAGTTATCTTCCTCTTTAATTTTATCCCCAAACCATGACCGGAGATAGATGAAAATCTAGGTAATAGATGGCATTTTAATAGCCAACAGCGGATTTCAGGATTTATATATCCTCCGGTTATGAGATTTTCTCATTATAGCACCAGTCTTCATATCACCTTGGCTTTGATTGATGCAGTAGTCTCTTAATTTATATCCTATAGCCCACCAAATCTTTTTAATTCTACACATATTTTACTGAATTTTTGTTTGTCCCAGCCTATAAGTTTCTTTAAACCTTAAAGCCATTCCTGGACAGCATCATTCCCTTTGGCAAATATTCACTCACAGTTCTTTAGCTTTGATTCAAGACTTATTATTCACCACTTATCTGTGCTTGCCATCTATCAGACCAAGTACTTCATGATTCAAGTCCTTTATCTGATTGAACTGCTCCTTACTGTTTGCAATGTCTGCCAATTCAGTATCACCTGCAAATTTAGCAAATTGCTTCTACAACCGTTCACTACGACATTTGCATCTACATAATTTATTTCCGTCCACAGGTCTCTTGTTATCCTTCTCCTCCATTACTGTTAAATTCTTTCCTCATCAACAACAAATATTTTGGGTCAGTTTTTTCTCTTCTTCTTACATACACACAGTTTGTGTTACTTCCCACATCTGTGATCCAGCTCCATCCAATATGTATATCCAGTGGATTATTTTTGAACACTCACTATTCAGACATACAAACATGCATTCTTGTGACCACATGTACTTTTTCAACTTCTTGTCCGACTACAGCTGACATACTCTGGGATATTCAATCAGTCCATTAATGCTTGTTCAATATAATTTAAAGAATTAAAGCCTTAGTGTTTAATTTAAAGTCTCTATGAGGACTTCTTTTTCCCTTTACACATTTTATTGATTCCCTTTGAAAAACTACCTTTTTGTTTTGCAAGGCTTGTTAGCATTTATCACTGGGCAGGTGTGTGGGGGGAGCAATTCTCTGGTGAGTGAAGTTTCATTGGTGGATACAGATATTTTCAAGCTGGTTTACAGTCATGGAAAGATATAATGGAAATATATATGGGTTTTTGTGTGTGTAACTGTGGGGCATACTTGATGATCTTCAGGCATCCAACTGAGGACCCTTTTCATCCACAAGCGTGGCTCCTCAAACACTGCCTTCTCCTGATGCAGGGGGTGGCTTGTTCAAGAGGCAGCTTCTGGCCTTTGTCCTAGCTAACCACCTCTGTCTTCTCTAGTCCAAAGGAATCATCCCAACCCTGACTTCTTAAAAAATTGAGATGAGAATGGTGTTAACCATTGTGTCTCCCGCAACTTGTTCTTGTAACACAGATACATCCAACTCTATGGGCCTGTCTTTATGCCTGATGCCTTCCGGACTGCCCCTGCCACTCCTCTCCAGTGCGGATGGGAAAGAGGTCAGCTCACCACCTTCTCAGGTCCTCTAAACCCTCCTCCCAAGTGAGCTCTCTCCTCCCTCCAGCGTTTTCTGTCTTTCTTAGAAGCAAAAGTAATAACACCAGTTCTCCTTGTCCAGGCTCACGTACCATTTTGTGCATGATCTTCATGTTAATTCAATACTCCCAATTTAGTTTTTATAATGGAGGTGAGAGGAATACCTATATTTCTTTTTCTTTCTTTCTTTTTTTTTTTTTTAGGACCAACAGGATAATTTTATTCTCATTTTTCCTTAAAATAAAGATACAGTAGAAGTTTAACAGTTCACTATGATTAGATGTGATTTACAATTTTAACTTTTTTTTTTTCCCTTGGTACGCGGGCCACTCACTGCTGTGGCCTCTCCCATTGTAGAGCACAGGCTCCAGACACGCACGTTCAGCGGCCATGGCTCACGGGGCCCAGCCGCTCCGCGGCATGTGGGATCTTCCCGGACTGGGACACGAACCCACGTCCCCTGCATCGGCAGGCGGACTCTCAACCACTGCGCCACCAGGGAAGCCCCCTACAATTTTAACATTTTTTTAAACAAATGACAACAGAAACAAAAAAAACTAGTACAAATCATAAAACTACTAGAGCAAAGAGAAACTACCTTTCTGATCAAAACAGGTACCACAGCTCTAAACTTCCTTAGAAAGCGTTCTAAGATTTCTAAGCTAAACTTTCTTAGAAAGGGGTTTGTGGAAAGCCTTTAATCTCAAGTATTTAAACTATTCCTGTACCCACTAAATGCTTTCATCAACTTGTTAATCAAACGCTTCCTAAATTTACGAACCAGTGATCAAGAGGCCTGAAACAAGTCTTGATCCTATTTTTCCAGCTATAAATTATTAACATTTCAAGGAAACAAAGTATTTTCTAAGCACATAAGTTTTCTAAAAACTTCAATTACCTTTTCTGGCTCAGTACCTGACTGAAATGTTCAAATGTTCATATTGCACACAAAAAAATTTGAGCAGCACACTATATGAGTGTGAGAAGCTGATGAAAAATAAGATTGAGGAAAATCCCCAAGTTGTGTCCCATTTAACATGATTGAATATATAGTTTCTGTATCTTTAATTAATGTAAGTAAAAACTAATCTTTAGAACAGCACAGAAATACTAATGCATCAGAGTTTTACAAAATATATTCAACCCCCTTATATATGCAACAATCTTTTAGCTTTGGAGCTGCCATACAAGGGAGCTAGTTTCTTCTCCTTTATATATGAAAGCCGGAAGTCATGTGTACAAAGTTATTTATATGAGAAGAATAAAGATCCACATTCCTTTTCTTTGTCCTTCACAAATATTTATGGGATGTTGGAAATGACGAAAAAACAATTTCAATGTTATGAAGTCCAAAGACTTGGAACGAAAAAACTTGTAGCGGCACACTGCGCTACACGGAATGACAATCATCTTCTAGAAAGAGGAATGCCTATATTTCTTAAACTTTTTGTTTCTTTTTTTTTAGCTCTAGACATCATCCACATGGGTTCCAGGTGCATTTACTAATTGTTTCCAGACAATTCCATCTGGATGTTCTTCGGCCATCCTAAAATTAAAATGTACAGAGCCAAGCTCTGTATCTCTGTTGCTCTTTTCTAATCTGTTCTCCTTCTACATTCCCTAACTCTGTCATTGAGTGTCCATCTGCTCATGGCCCTCTGCTAAATTTCTCACTAAATCTCAACATGTCCTTTCTCTTCTCCTCCAACTTCTAGTCATTTTTTCTTGGAAAAAATTCTAGTTCTAGTCATTTTTTCTTGGAATATTGATTGCTTTCTCAAAATCAGTTTTGGGAGCTAATCTCCTATTGCTGTTAAGTTTAGACACCCTTTTTTCCTCTCTAGATTGTTGAAAAAGACATTTGTCTTTTCCCTTCTTCACTCCAATGCATCCTTGGCCTTACCTCAGTTATCTTTCTTAAACATAAATTAAATCCCACTTTTCTCTTATGTAAAAACCTTTTATAATTTTCACTGGCTAAGTGATAAAGTCCAAACTCTTTAGCACGGCAAGCATGCTTTTATAATTATCCCTACTGTTGCTTCTCACACTCCTACTCATCCTCAAGACCTAGCTCAAATTTCTCCTCTTATGTGAAATCTTTTCAACTCCTCAGGCAGAGGCTGCCACTCCACCCTCTGGTTGCCAAGGCACCCTGTATGCATTACCCTATGGCATTGATCACACTGTGTTTTAATGATTTATATGCACATTTGTCTTCCTTGTACACTGTGAGATCTCTGAAGGCAGGAATGATGTCTTCCATTCCTTTGTATCTGTGATGCTAGGCATAGTGCCCAGAACATACCATGCATTCAGAAACACATGGGGAATGAAAGGATGAATATAGGGCATTCTGCCTGGCACACAAAATAAAGTAAACACAACCTCAGCCCTCTGGTTCCGAAAGAGGGACTATGGAAAGAAAAGGGAAGAGGTCAGTCTCTCTCTCTCTCTCCATATATATATACTTGCCCCCCGACAAAGGGTCATTTGAAAAGTGAAATAGATGTACTCGGAAGACAGAATTATCAAAAAATGGGAATAGTTTGAAAGCCTTATGGGACAAAGGATGAGTTTAGCTGGGGTTGAAAATATAGGAAGATGCAGTGAGTGAGGCCAGCCAAAGCAGATTGAAGTTGAATGCGATCTATATGGAGTGTGACAAAATGTAGGGATTGAGACGTAGACTTCAGAAAACAATGGATGCCTTTCTAAGGAGCTTTAATTTTTTTAAAAAAAGGAAAAGAAGAACAGGTTTTTGAGATAAAAAATGAGATTTTTTGAGAAGCTGAAAGATGCAAATTTTTTTGTCACTCCCCCAATCCTTCTCTATGTAATCTTATTTTTTTATCCTCGATTCATATTCAACCAAACTCCATCTGAACCTTCTTTGAATTTGCAGGTCTTAAAACCTGCGTTGAACTGTTTCTGAGTATTATTTTCCTCACTGTCTGTAATTTGGTTTATTAAAATGCTTTTAAGACCAAACTTACACTAGAACTCTATTCCTCTCTGTTAACTGGTTAAGGGGGATGAGCACTTGGACTCTGGATCCACACTGCCTGGGTTTGAATCATGAATTCTCCACAACTTGGCTAAGTGACCATGGGCAAGTTACTTTAGTTCCCTAACTCTTTAGCTCCCTAACTATAATTGCTTATTTGGGCTCAGTTCAGTTTCATCATCCACACTATTGGGATAATAGTACTACCTACCTCATAGGGTTGTGTGAGTGCTTTGGCAATAGTAAGCTCTACAAAAGTGCTAATAATTATTATTTGGTCCATTTCAAACTATGTTTTTTTTCATTCCCTATGGTACCTTTCTTGTCACTGCTGTCAAGTATATTGCTGACTGAAATATGTGCTTCTAATTCCAATGATATTCTATTTTTTATTATAAAACACAGCATATAAAAGAATTCCAAGTAATATAACACAAAGTTTTAGCTCTTTCCTTATAAAAGCACTCAACTTTCATATTTCATCTACTTACTTTATTAATTGCCCTACTCCACTACACTAGATTTCCTTTTAGATTTCTATTATCTATCAGTTTCTTCTTTTCTTCTTTTGAAAGTCTAGTTCATATCTTTTATAGCTTTACCTATGGGGATCTTAGCATTTTCTTATGGCTTTTATACTTCTTCATGTAGGTGAAGCAGTGAGGCTAACAATGCATCATACTTTTGCAAATATTTTCCAGCGTTATCATTTGTAATTTAATTTAGTTATTATTGTTTTTGATTTATTGATGATTTAAAATTTTGTATACATGCAGCTATTGATAGTTTCCATGTAAATTATTCCATTATTTTTAAGCCTCTGATACTTCCCATGTTCCCTCTCTGACTCGTTTTTAATGTGTTTTTCCATAATCATCATGACAAATACTCTAGAAAACGTTCTTTTAATTTTGGTTTCCCCTTAGGAAGGCAGACAGTCTTGTGAATTTTAGAAGTCTTATGTCATGTATAGAGGTATTCAATGGCAATATTTACTGCTATTTTAAATATACTTAGATTCATGAAAAATGTCTACACTAGTAAAATATATATAACAATAATAAGCTCACTTTTCTGGAACTCTGTCATAACATTATTATGCCATTTCAATAGTGTTATTTTGCTTTACAGGAGTAAATAATCCTGATAAAATTTTAATGATGATTCTTATTGGATAATCTAAATTAATTTATGATATTTTACTGCATTACTATTTGTATACTTGAATTGACATTTTAAGTTGCTGAAAACTAGAGCATACATCTCTATTAGTAATAGAATACAGTGACTGCCCATTCCTTCTGAAAATGTTATCTTCCTGTTGCTTTCATTTTTTTAATTTAATTTTTATTTTATATTGGGGTATAGTTGATTTACAATGTTGTGTTAGTTTCAGATGGACAGCAAAGTAACTCAGTTATACATATACATATATCCATTCTTTTTCAGATTCTCTTCCCATATAGGTTATTATATAATATTGACTAGAGTTCCCTGTGCTATACAGAAGGTCCTTGTTGATAATTTATTTTATATATAGTAGTGTGTATATGTTAATCCCAACCTCCTAATTTATTCCTTCCCCCCATCTCTCCTCTTTGGTTACCATAAGTTTGTTTTCTTTTCTTTTTTTTTAATTAATTTTTATTGGAGTATAGTTGCCTTACAATGTTGTCTTAGTTTCTACTGTACAGCAAAAGTCCCTCCCTTTTGGACTTCCTTCCCACTTAGGTTACTACAGTGCATTAAGTAAGAGTACCCTGTGCTATAGAGCACGTTCTCATCAGTTACATTCTGTTTTCTTCCCCCGTCTCTACCTGCTCCAACAAACTCTTATGTAAGCTTCTCCACTTTTACCCGCTTAAAAAGTATTTCTTAAAGCCTAGTCAGAATGGCTAAATATCTTCTTGAAGAAAATAAAATCTAGTTGCAATAAATAGCTTTATATTTTTTCCAGCTAAAAAATCATACATTTGTCAGTCAGCTTCTCTAAGCCTGAATTTTTGCTATGTAAAAGGACCCTG
>NW_006775603.1:4104128-4147690 GCF_000442215.2 Lipotes vexillifer | reverse complement strand
CTGAACTTTACATTATCATACAATAATGATATGCTCTTACATGCAAATAAAAACAAACTGTTTATGAAGAACAGCATACAATTGCTTGTGTGTGGTTTTCATGCAATAAATTCTTAAAGTGTTTTTAAAAAATTATAGTTGGAAGTGATCTTCCCACTAACATACTTGTATTCCTCATTTCATAGGTGAGGAAGCAAATCTCAAAAATCTAACTAACTGGAGCGAGCACACAACCAAATTAAAAACAGCACCAACATTAGCCTCATTATAATGCTTGGTACTTTTAACTTGCATTTAGTAAGTGAAGATTGTTAGTGTGATAATTCTTAAGGATTTTTATCTACTACATCTATAGGATAAACTTGCATAATGCCTTTCCTTTTGTTTATCTTTAATATAACTGCTTATTTGGGTTCAGTTCAGGCAGGACCTCTCAGAAATACAAAGACAGAACACTTGTTTTGTGGGTTTATAATAAAGGAATATAAGATAGTCATAGTTTTTATAAGAGAGATGAGGATTGATGATCCCTGTTAGCCTATTAAAATAGTTCTATTAACGTTTTGCAAATAAAATTCCATATGTAATGGGTTTATTAAATAAACTGACGTTAGTAAAGTTTTAAAGGATATGAAAAACAGCTTTATTATTTTTCCTATCACTGTCTTCAAAACCTCTTATTTTCTTTTTCTCTTCTACATCTCTTAGAAACAACTTAGATCCTTTAGCTTTCTGAATACTTTTCAGTATTCCAGAAATAATTCCAGTTCTGGCAATGGTGGAATACTTTTTTATCGGGTTAACCCAACAAAGAGTAACAATTGTAAATTCTGGATGAAATTAAAAAAAAACACACATGGAACAGATTGCAAATCAGCTGAAAGCAGGCATAAATTGAAGAGTACTCAACCCTTTAAAGATGGTAACTGCTTTGGGTGAGATCTACTTTTATATGGCTCATTCACTGAGGACCCACCTCAGTTAGGCAACAACGGGTAGCTAGAGCTCAAGCAGAAAGTCAGAGTCTTATTAGCTTAATGCATCAGAGGATGGTGTTTGAGGCAGCCAGACTGTGCAGAAATCAAAAGAGGACTCACATAAAGGAGGGAGCCACAGAGAAATAAGCCCCAAAATCTATGTATAAACTTCCCTCAAATCCTTGGTTGACTCCTAACCAATACATGCGTAAGAATGAGTCTAGCTACCTAGAATAAAAAAGTTACCGAATGAACTTAACAGAAATTGGACATGGCAAAGAAAGAATCAATAGCCTGAAAACAGATCACGATAAATTATCCAATCTAAACATCAGAGAGTAAAATATTATGATGAAATAAACAAGACCTCAGTGACTTACGAGACAACATTAATAAGGTCTAACTTGAATGTTTTCTGAGCCTCAAGTACAGAGGAGAAAGAGAAGAGGGTGGAAAAAAATATTTGTATAAATAATTGTCAAGATTTATTAAACTTAGTGAAGCATATCCCAGAAGCTCAGTGAACCCCTAACAGAGATAAATACAAAGAAAATCATAGCTAAACATCAAAACATCAAAAATGAAAAGAGAATTAAAAAACGGCCACCCCTACACTATAAAAAAGGAGCAAAAGTACAAATGATGGCTAACTTCTCATCAGAAACAACATTTGGCGAAACCCAACAGAATGGCATATTTAAAGTCATGAACATTAAAAAAAAAACTTTATGTATGGTAATGAATGTTAACTAGACTTATTGTGGCAATCATTTTGCAATATATACGTATATCAAATCATTAAGTTGTACGCCTGAAACTAATATAATGTTATGTATCAATTATACTGTGAAATAATAATAAAAACATTTAATATTGTATGAAAAATTGTTGAATGATAATTTTATTTTGATTTTTGAAATAAAAAGTTGCTCTTGCTTTAAAATCACCAGCCTTGATTTCAGGAATAATAATATTTCATCTATAATTTTCTTCTTAGATAATAAAAAAGTATGAGGAAAAATATATTTTGATTATAAGTGACTGTGTTCTGAGACTCACAGTGCTCTTGTCAAACATAAATCAGAATCAGCAGTGTCACTTGAAAGCACCAAGACAAAAAGTATCTAGGAAAAATAAACCTGTCAACTCAGAGTTTGTTATTTGCTAATAATATTAAAACTGAGGATAAACAAAGAAATTTTAAGATAAACTAAAGTTGAGAGTATATGCCACTTGTAGGACTGGACTTCAAGACATTGTAAAGGAAGTTCTTCAGGCTGAACTAAATGATACCAGCCAGAAGCTCAGATATATAGAAAGGAATAAAAAACCACAGAAATAGTAAATAGATAAATAGTTAAATATCAGAAACTGTCTTTTCCCCCCTTTATACCTTTGAAAGTCAACTGATTGTTTAAATCAAAAACTATGACATTTTACTTTGGAGTTCATAAATATAAATACATGACCATAATAACACAAAGGATATAGTACCTATAAATGGAATTATATTGCTGTATGTTTATTACTTTTTTTAATGTGATGTGGTATGATATTAATCTACATAGAATGTGATAAGTTAAGAATGCACATTACTATCTCTAGACTAACCATAGACAAACAAAACTACAGAGAAATACAGCTAAAAAGCTAAGAGGGAAATAAAATCAAACACTAAAAAAGTTCAATTAACCCAAAGGAAAGCAAGAAAAGAAGGAACAGAGGGAAAAAATGAGATACACAGAAATCAAATAGTAAATTATAGACCTAAACATGACTATTCAACAACTCATCAGGAAGACGTGATGATTAAAAATGTGTATGCTCCTAATAATAGAGCTTCCAAAAAATGAAGCAAAGACTGACAGAAATGGAGATAAAGTAATAGAGAAATACTTTTCTATTATAGGAAATATCTTAAAATTTAGCTTTATATTGTCATCAGTTTTTCTTTCCACAAAGTTCATGAAATAGTACTGGTGAGATTTGATTCAACACCACCACCTAATGCTTTGCCTTACACTTATTTTATATGAAATTAGCTTCCAAGGGTTATAGTCAACCTTTAGATATGTGATAAACAAACAAACAAATAAATGCTTACCTTAAAAACTAGTTCTCCCACCAAGCCATTCCATGTCCCATCTTCTTGTGGGCTTCCATACTTGTGATCCGGTGCAACATAAATTTCATAGTTAAAACCCAGGTAGTTAGATAAGGCATCCAAAACATCAATGGAGAAGCCTTGGTATTTCTTTGGCTTGCCCAGGACATTTTCAGAGACCATTACAAAAGGTTCTTCCTACATGGAAATAAGAGAAATCCTTGATGTCAATCGATATTGCTCTCTTAAAGCAAAGATTAATTCTTCAAAGAGTTTTGCTTACAAACAGTCTAAAAATTGGTTTTACACTGTGAGAGAATAACTTAGAAATATAACTTATGTGTTATTAATGCATCACTTTATCAAACAATGTTTAATCACCCAGTTTCTTATCAGCTCTCATTTTATTATTACCATATCAAAAATTAGATGAAAGTGATTATAAAACTTCAGGAACCATGAATTCATGCTTCTTGCCGTCTCGGGACCAACCTAAGATTCATCAATAATAAAATCATATTTAGGAGACCATGAATTTGTTTCTCTCCCCAGGCAGTTATTGTTTACTTATGTCAAAATATGTAAAATAATATTTTAACAGATATAAACTACATAGAATTTTTTGAAAAGATCAAAAACTTCTAAGAACATATAATTTAGCTAAAATTTATAACATCACATTTACTGGGAGTTATTTGCTAAGTAATTTTGAAACTTGGATATAAACACACATTTCATTGCAAAAGTAATTTCTTTACTACTGTTATGAGAAATTCACTTACTTTTTGGGTAATTTAGTAAGTTCAGCAAATTGGTTTCAATTTCCACCTCTTTCATCTTTTTGCATTGTTGTCCTCTTACAGTTAACAAATAGTGCCCTTTCACTTTTTAGAACACCTGGTGTTAAGAGCGGTAAATTGGTTTGACACATGCTGGCAGACTACAGAAAATTAGATAATCTATTTCTTAATTTCCTAAACTTGTTCAGGAATCTTTCAACAACAGTAATATTTACAGATAACCATCCATAGTAATGTATATACACCCAGTCCTGTGGACAGGTTAAAATCTATCCTGGGTCTAAGCGAGAATACCCATGGATTTTAGCCTTGGATCATTTTTCCTTAGGGACTCACAAAATAGCCTCCATTGAGTGGTAAAATAATACTTTGCTTTTAGCTCTTACTCAAAGACACTAAGTAAGCGCCTTATAAAATCACTGCATCTATTATAGGAATATTGTCCACCATAACATTCAGTTTTCCCATGAGATAAATTTTTAAATTGTTCAGAGCCAAGAGAGCTTCATTTTGCTTCAGTAATGCCTTTTTTAAAATAATGAAAATGTAAATAATTATTTAGGTATCCCATTTCACTTTGGATACCCAGGAGATCATGATGCTCATCTGTAACTATGTTGATATTGTGTTATTTGTAATTTTTTAAAAATCTTAGTTTTCTAAACTACTGGTACTATTTTGTTTTAATTGGTCTTGTTTAACCATTTATATCTTATTTTATAGTAAAATAAATCAGT
This sequence comes from Lipotes vexillifer, assembly GCF_000442215.2. NCBI lineage: Eukaryota > Metazoa > Chordata > Mammalia > Artiodactyla > Lipotidae > Lipotes > Lipotes vexillifer. The sequence goes on along the minus strand of NW_006775603.1, from coordinate 4,143,072 downwards.
AAATAAATAGTTAGATGAAGGATGTGACTGCTGTTTGTTCTCCAGTAGTGTTCTCCTCTTTGTCATTAATTATATGTATGTATTTTCATTTTAGCACTACTGAGAATAAAGACAATCCACAGTCTCCCTTCAGGCAAGATGAGACCATGTGACCAATTCTGACAAATGTGATGTAGGCAGGGTGCTTTGTGTAACTGTTCTTCTGTCCTTTCTCCTTATGAACACGTATTGGCTGGAAGCTCTGGTAACTATCTTAGATCACACATAATAGAGAAATAAGACAGAAGAAGTCTATGTCCTTGGCACTTGAAATGCTATAGAAGACTGACTGACTCTCTAGGGTTCTAGAATACAAGAAAAATTTAAAATTTCAATTTCTTGTTGTTAAGCTCCTGATTTTTTTCCTGTTTTAGCAGTATTTGATGTTAATGAATAATGACAGATTGATATATCAATAGATGAGAGGTTTTGAGAATGAATGAAAATTTCTAATACTGACTTTAATCTAAATGATATAAAATAAGTGAAAAGTAAAAATTCAACAAATCCTTTAATACAATATATAAAATACAGAACATCTTCTTGATTCCAAATATAAACTTCCCGCTAATATGGCAAAATTTGCTTCTGTCCATTTGGTTGTCTGGACAAAATACAGACCTAGCTAATGACTATGAATTGCACAAATACTCTGAAGTGGGTCATGAAGTTATCAGATTCAGAATGGGTTAAAGAAATTCCAAAATAAAGATCATATTCAGAGAGCATGTAAATAAGATCAGGAAATTCTAGAATTAATTGGGCATTGATTGTTTATATCATGTTGTACATGCTGGCAACAGAGAGCATGTAATTATTTCCTTATACACATTTCATTCATTTCTATATTTTTAACATCTATCCACTGACAAACCAATGGAAAGATACTTCATGAAAAATCTTATTATTTGACTGGTTCCTCTACCAATAATTTTGGACCATATGTATTCTTTATTTATCCATGGTCTTTAAAATCTAACAAGTCTCTTAGGTACAGCAGCAATTTAATCACCAGGATATAGAAAACCACTCTTTAAGGTTACAATTAAAAAATTAAGAAGACTAACTAATTATAATGCAGAGCTAACTGCTCTATGTGGCAAAAATAATATCCAAATGTATGCTTTCATATGAAATAGTGATTCTTTTTCATTTTGATTATCTTTAGAACAATTGTTTAATATGTTAGATTATGTTATATTTGCTTAATATGCTGAATTTCCCCCTAGAAATGACTTTTTAATTCCAACTTTATAAGTAAATCCCTAGGCAAATGGATCCCTTTCAGAAGTTTGTTGTCAAAATCTGCTTCTAGCAAAATCAGCTACAAATGATTAGAGTTACAGAATAAAAATGGTTATACGAAAGGTTGTTTTAAAGACTGTTGATGAATTATTGATGAACATGCTTTTTAAATTGTACATCCTAACTAAACTTTTATTACATCTTATCACTTCTCTTCTAGACCAATATTTCTAAGCTTTGTTTTTAAGCTCTATTACACATTTGGATCACCATGCATAAATCCTACCTCAGACCACTTGTGTTTTATGAGGACAATAAAACAATACATTGGACAGGTAAACATAGCAACAGAAATTAGACTGAAGCTCTGGGACCGATAATAGAAAAGATACTTGTTCCTTCTCTACAGCAATACTGAGCTTGGTTTAATCACTTTTATCAATGCACCTATTTCCAAAATTTATTCATTCATTGACTTATCCATTTAACATGCATTAAGCAGTTACTGCATCAAATTACTACACTCAATATAGTGAGAGATATGGTAAAAAGTCATGGACACCACTTTCAAAATAATCATAACCTAGTATTGGAAAATCTATGTACTCAAAAACATAAAGCAAAACTCAAGCAACCTGCAGTGTAACTGGTACAAACAGAATATAAGAGAAATAGAAAGGAAACTGTAAAAAAAAGGAAAATCACCATTTTGGGGGTTACAAGCCATGTACTATTTTAACAGATAAGAAAAACTAGAAACAAAAGTTTCGACTCAGAGTCACACAGTAAGTTACAGACAGGAGGCATCATCATAACTCAACTTACTTCAATATTATATTTTTGGACCTCAAAATTTTCAAGGTATGGATTAAAATCTAAAATGCCATAATTTGTTCCATATTTTAATGCAGTTGAAGGTGGTGTGAGACTGACAGACTCCAGATTCCTGACAGGAAGGAAAAATAAAAAACCCACAATCCTCTAGGAAGTATTTTCATTTTAGGTCTTACATTATCCCTTCAAACAACTGGTTGAATACAATGTCCACAGCAAAAGTCAAAGATACCATGTAAAAGGAAGTTATATTTCATATACAGAACCAGCAGAAGTAATATGAAAGAAGATCTTTCAAGGACTCAGTTACTAACATTTTCAGATGCATATTATAAAAATTATGTTTACTGTTTTTAAGGAAATAAGGGGAAAACTTTTCTGGCAGAAAATTGGAAACTAAAGGAAGTATCATTGTAGAATTTGAAAAGAACTAAACAGAAATGTAAGAATTAGAAAAGACAATGACCAAAGTTAACAACTATCTAAGTTTATCAGCAGATTAGAAACAGATGAAGAGAGAATTAGTGACCTGTTATAGGTCAGAATTAATATCCAGGGTACAAAGGAATAAACAAATAGAAAATCCAAAAAGAAGGGGTAAGAGACGAGAAGCAGAAAGAAATGTAGTATGATAATACAAATGCTGTTAAGGATATGAGGAAATAGGAGCTATCGTGACCTTTGCTGGATGTTTAAATTTGTACAACCACTTTGAAAAACATTTTAAATATCTAGTAGAGATTGAAAATCCTTATATGCAGTTAATTTTGCCTGGTTTTGAGAGTTACATACACATTTATCTAGTATGAAGATATGGATAGCTATGTCCTAGCAACTTCACTCCTTGGGTATGAACACTAGAGAATCTTGGGCACCAAAATATATGCCCAAGAACGTTTATAGCAGCATTGTCTGTAATAGCCCAAATCTGGAAATAATCTAAAAATCCAAATGTCTGTCAACATGGAAAAGTAAACATATTGTGGTATATTGACGTAATGTAATATTAAACAGCTTAAAATTGAAGAAAGCAGAGCGATACACAGTAATACAAATGAACGTTTACAAGAATCACGTTGAGTGAAAAAAGCAATACTCCAAGAAAACAGTTTGGTTACATTTTTGTATCATTCAAAAACAGGGAAAATAACTATGTATTTAAGGGTACATAGTGGAGACACTATAAAGAAAATCAAGGAAGTAATCAGCTCTGGGTGGTTGGCCCTGGGATGCTGGAGAGGGTATGATCAGAAAGATACACAAGCAAAGACGGCTCTTGCAGTAATGACGATATTCTGGTGTTTTTGTTCTGGGCAGTGGTTACTTGGATATTACTTTACTTTCAATCAATTAATGGTTTAAACTTTTTTCTGTATGGGTGTTATATTGCAATATCAACAAAAATAAAGAAAATTACGTTAAGTGGGAGTAGATAATGGAGGGTGTTGAAACCTTATTAAGGTTACTGTCTTATTTGGCAGGGAACTGGAGCTTTGTGGAAGGGAAATAGCATAATCAGAAAGTAATTTTGAGAGAAGAGTGTAGAATGGATTGTGGAAGAGTGAGGACTAAGGGTCCTTTGCGACGATACAGATGACAGGAGATTATGGCCTGTGCCTATTTAACATATATTTTAAAAGTGTGTACAGGTGGCTTTCTGTCTTCTATTATAGGGACAGGAAGAAGAAAAAGAGAAATTATAAAATCCTGCCTTTAAAATTCATTTCCCAGCAATTAGTTTCAAAGAGTATTAATAGGACTGAATCTAAACTGGTGAAAACCTGTCCACCTATTAAATGAAAACAAATTGCAGACTTCGATTTGCTGATCATTTGGATGACAGATTCTCTAAACATAATCCTGAGCAACTGGAATAAATGAAGCTTTCACAGAATGCCTGTAGTTTATCAATCTAAGTGCATTAGCATGAGGATCCATAGACCTGCTTATAGAAGAGTGTTTCAGGGGTTGATAATTTTCATATTAGCAAGGATTTAGTCACATCACTTGTTGGGTTATTAGATAATAACTTCATAATCCTGAATTTGTATTCAGTCACTTAAAAAAACTCACGCTAATTGCTTAGTTGATTTACAACACTGCAACTTGCAGATTTTGTAGCTAATTCCCATATTTAATAAGTATTCAATATTGTTTGCTAGTGATAGAGTTTGGCAAAAGCATCTGACATTTCTGATAGGTGCAAGCAACAAGCTCTACTGCCAAGGCTTTACTAAGGGCTGTTTAGAGGTTTCAATATGCACGACTTCACAAAATGCGAGGATGCCCAAAACTAGGAATGAGTCACTGGAAATTCCTTACGATTCTACTCACATATGTGGCTCAAAGACATTAACAAGAGAATGAGAATATTTCTTAGTGACCTGTTTAAAAAATTTTTCCCCATAAACTATGCTCCTGGCTGAAGCAAACAAGAACTGTCTTCATGCACAGTGTGAGCTTATATTTTGCTTGGGGATGACACATTCCACTGCGATATATGCAGAATTAATGACTATCACTGTCCTTGGAAAAGCCTCGCTATTTTTGTAGACCATATACGAATATTAGAAACTACTACAAGTTAAAAAAGGCAAAAGGTATGGAGGTTGTTATTAAAAAGATATAAAAACACCAGGACAGGAAAACAAAAATGAGGAACATCAGGGGAGGAATAAACAATCTAGGTGTTATAAAAGCAAAAATATCCGAGTTGCACGGAGAGAAGAAAAGCTCGTCACAGGGATATGCAATGAAAACATTTTTAAAAGGGCTCCTGCAGAAGGATTTTATGGAGGAACAAAGATTTAGAAAACGTTGCACTGAACTTACCTTTTAAAATCTTTGCTTAAATATTTTTATCAGACGATAAGATTCAAATTATAAATGATAGAAGTAAACAAAAATATTTAGTCATTCTAACTTCCTAAAGCCATATCTTACATATTATTTCTGATTCCTATTTTGTAAGCAATTATTTAAGTGAAAAAAACACTTTAAATTGAACATAAAGTTAAAGCTATTATTAGTATGCGAGAAAGTTCATTTTCACAATAAAATGTTTGCTTTTGTACATTCCTTTATGATCATGAAATGGCTACATTTTAGTGACTTAACGGGGGGTGGCGAAACTAAATAAAGATGTTCATTTTGTTTTCGCGAGAATTTGAATAAGATGCTGTAACTGGGAGTACAAGGTCATCAAGGACAACAGGCAGTCACAGCAATCCTAAGTACATTAGTTCTCATTTATTGGTTTTCCCTAGCATGCATTTGAAAATACATTTTTAGGAGGCTAAGATTCTTATAGACCACAGGGTTACCGCATACAAACTGAGAACTACTAGGCTTTTGGTTTGCTTTCTGAATATGAGTGCTGGATAATATTTTCTGTGTGTTTGGTCCAAGTCTTCATTATTTTGCTAAATTTAACACACAAGTGAATCTTACAAGGGCACAGCCACATGCAAGAGTCAACTCTATTCCATAAATATTGTCAAAAGTTTACCAGGGCAGAGTACTTTGTAAATGCAGTATGTGAAGGAAAACTATCACGAATATGTTTTGAGCTACAGCATATTACAGCTGCGAGGAGTGACTAGCTCTACCAAATGTCAGAAGTCTATAAAATATTTAACTGAAGAACTTGGTAAAATTTGACTTCAAAATGATGATAATGTTTACAAACTCTCTGGTTGATACAGTCATATTCCTGTAAAAATGCTGTCAAGAACAGTAATGTTAATAAATGTCAGCAGAGCTTTATGATATGACAGTCTATGTCAGCATATAAAGACATTTAATAAATGTAAACTGAAGCTAATTAAATATCAGAATTCAATGAAAAGCCATTTAAAATTAAACTTGGGATGTTTAGGGCTAGTGGTATATCCATCCAAACTAATATTATTACAGGAAAATAGCAGAAATTCAGATATTTATTCAGTCATTCAAGTGTTAATGCCAGGCACATGCTATGAATACAACAGTGAACAAAGCAAACAATAAACAAACATCTCTGTCCTGCTAGACCTACGTTCTAATGGGAGTGATGGACAAGAAACAAAATAAGTAATATATATGTTATGTCATATGATGATAAGAATTGTGTGGGGGGGGAATTAAACAAATAATGAGAACTAAGAGCTTAATGAGAAAGGGTTGTACCTTCAGTTAGGAAGAGCCTCTGCAGAAAGAACACTTCAGACTGAAGAGAGAGTAAGTGCAGATGAGTCAGGCAGGAATCTCGCTGACATGATTGAGAGACAGAAGGGAGAGTAGTGTGGTGGGAACTGTGGGAGCTAGGGTCAGATAGGAAATGTCTGAGAGGTAATGGGTGTGTGTCTGGTGGAGCTTAAACAGTACCTTTAAGCCTCTGTGATGACTTCAGCTCTTACTTCAACTGAGATGGACAGCCTGATGGGCTCTGAGCAGAGGGGGTTGTGATCTGCTATGTTCTAACAGTTTTCGAGACGGTTGATAGCTGCTATTGACAAGAGACTAGAGGGGCAAGGACAGAAGCTAGGAGAGCAATTAGGAATCCTTTGCAATAAACCAGTGAGCTAGGCAGTGAAATGGATTTGATGAGAAGTAATTGGATTCTGGGTATATTTTGAAGGTAGAACTGATGGGATTTCACTGATATATAGATGTGGGGTTATCAGTACTTAGTGAGAAGTGATGGAATGCTATGCTATACTTGTGGAAATCCTCAGTGGAGGCCTCAGTCTTGAGAAGAGTATGGACTTCTGAGATTCTCCCTGAATGTTCTTTCTATTTGGTGTATGCATCATAATTCTATTAGAGGGATTAAAACTTTCAGTCAGTAGAACAAAGTCCTCAGGGCGAATATTCAATACAGAATCAAAGACAATATTTTGAAAAAACCTACCGTACAGAATACAAAATTAATACACATTCAAATTTAATAGAAGGAAAATGTGTACTTTCTTTTTTTCCTGCACATTTGTGACTCACATAGTCAGTTAAAAGAGAAATAATATTTATCAGAAGAAATAACAATCATTAAAATCATAATCTTTAATGCTTAAATTTTAAAAGGACAAAATTCAATATCAAGCATTAAGAGTGAATTATTTATTTTTGTTCTCTGAATATACCTTTGGGAAATACAAATTGTAAAAAGATGAGTTATTTATAGCTCATTGGATTGGCAAGGATGAAAAAGAATGTTAATGTTTATCAGCAAACATATGAGGAAGCAAACTTTCTTATATATCATTTATGTGAGTTAAATATGGGACAAACTTTCAAGCAAACAAATTCACAGTTGGAAAGGAAACACTTTCAAATTTTTGTGTTATTTCTTTTGGTAATTTTACAACTAAGGAGGTAAATCATAAATGAGCACAGGTATGTATCTAAAAGACTGTTCACTGCAAATTCTCTAGTGAGAACTTGAAAACAAACTAAATGCCCGACAATTAGGGATTGCTTTCTAAAAAGTCTCTATGATAGACTATTAAACAGCACATTCAGCTCTCAACTTCAGTGTCTTAATGCCCTGTTAAATAGTTATCTGCTCAGAATTGGGCCACAGGAGGGTTTTTTAACAAACTAAGAGGAACATTTTAAAGTTTGGGATTGGTTTGTTTTTGTTTGTCTTATAGAGAGATTCAAAACATCACTGTAAAAACATTACTTTCATTTGCATTCCAACATTATTTCAGGAAATGAGACATGGAAATGTTGAGTTTCAGTTGGCATTCTGGGAATTATATACAACCCTGAATAAATTAATGGAAGTTTGAGGCAACTGTAAACATAATTCATTAAGCAGCTGAAAAAAACTATTGATCACATCTGCTGTATAACAAAGGATATTTATTTACATTAAAATATTTATTTACATTAAAAATATTCACATGTATTTTATATATTTTATCTTACTACGTGAAGTCAGACAGAGACAAATATCATATGATATCACTTATATGCGGAATGTAAAAAAAATGATACAAGTGAACTTATTTACAAAACAGAAACAGACACACAGAATTAGAGAATGAATTTATGGTTACCAGGGGGGAAGGATCGTGGAGGGAGGGATAGATTGGGAGTTTGGGATTGACATGTACACACTGCTATATTTAAAAACAGATAACCAACAAGGACCTACTGTAAAAATAAATTTAAAAATATTCATATGTATTTTGCTGAATGGGAAGAAATTATACAAAACTATTTATGAGTATGGGTGCCTTAGTTAATTCAGGCTGCTATAACAAGTTACCATAGACTGGGTGGCTTCAAGAACAAACATTTATTTCTCACAGTTATGAAGGCTAGGCAGTCCAAGATCAATGTGCTGACAGATCCAGTGTCTGATGACAGCTTGCTTCCTTTGTCTCACATGGCAGTGAGCAAAGATGTCATCTTTCTCATGTCTCTTCTTTTTTATTTTATTTTATTTATTTTTTTATACAGCAGGTTCTCCTTAGTTACCCATTTTATACATATTAGTGTATATTGTAAGGGCACTAATCTGATTCATTAGGGCTCTACTCTCATTACCTACTTACTGTAACTCCAAGGCTCCACCTTCAAACACCATTGCACTGGAAATTAGGCTTTAATATATAAATTTTGGTGGGACACAAATATTTAGTCCATAGGAGCGTGCACTTAAAATTTGAAAAAGAAGTAATAATAATAGCAACAAACATCCATATAGGACTTACTGTGTGGTGGGCACTTTCAGATGCTTTTTGTATATTTATGCCTAGCTATCCTATGAGTTTAGAATCATAATTATCTCTGTTTTTATGGATAAAGTAACTAGATTTTTTTTAGCTAGTAAGTGACAGACACTAAAATATTAGTAAGTTTTTGATGGAGAAATATGGATGACTTTGTTAATTTTCATTTTCCCTGTTTTCTAAGTTTTTGTCATCGACTACGTAACACTTGTATCAACACTTGTTGAATAAATGAGTCTGAAGCATGAGGGAGAGGTCAGGGTTGGAAATAAAAATTTGTTTATAATTTTCAAGAAAGTAAATGAAATCACTCCAAGGTAAAGTATAGAAAGAGTTAGGGATGAAATTCTGCAAAAAGAGACTCCAATGAAGGAGGCAGAAAGAATAGAGGTCAGAAGTAAATGAGGGGAAGACATGGTTGGAGGATGCAAGAAAGGACAGTTTCAAGAAGGAACCAGCTGCTGTAGATTTCAATGCAGGTGAGAGGTCCAGACCGATAAGGCCTGGAAACATCCATTTCATTTGTCAGGTGAAGACCTGACCAAAAGGTCATGAAGACCTTTTGGAAAGCAGTTTCTTTGGAGAAGTCAAAATAGAAACCAGTAGAAGCTAGTGGTGTGAGGATAAAAATAAATGATAGTGAAGATAGAACTGAAGTCTGAGACATTTGCATTAGAAAGAATTAGTAGAATAAAGAGGATTCAGGGTCAAAGAATGTTTTTCATCCAAAGCATGTTTTCAGGCTAAGGGAGGAAGCAAATAAAAAATAGCAACAACAACTACTACTACTTACATTTTGCCTGTCATCATCCCTATCACTTTACATTAATCACCTCATTTAGTTCTTGGAATACTCTGGTATTGCTACTGTTCCACAAATGTTCTCATTGTGTCACAAATGAGAGACCTGAGATTTGGGGATAGAATAGATAACTGAGCTTATAAACTAGTAAGAAAGATTGAAATTTGAATCCAGTGTTTGATGCTGAAGTCTGTATTCTTTTTCTTTTTTATTATTGAAGTATAGTTGACTTACAATGTTGTGTTAGTTTCAGGTGTACAGCAAAGTGATTCAGTTATATATATAAAAATGTGATTCTTTTTTAGATTCTTTTCCATTATAGGTTATTACAAGATATTGAGTATAGTTAGTTCCCTGTGCTACACAGTAGGTACCTATTGTTGGTTACCTATTTTATATATAGTAGTGTGTATATGTTAATTCCAAACTCCTAATTTATCCATCTCCCCCGTTTCCCCTTTAGTAGCCATAAATTTGTTTTCTATGTCTGTGCATCTCTTTCTGTTTTATAAATAAGTTCATTTGTACCTTTTTTTTTTTTTAAAGATTCCACATATAAGCTATATCATATATTTGTCCTTCTCTGTTGGGCTTACGTCACTTGGTATGATAATTTCTAGGTCCATCAATGCTGATGCAAATGACATTATTTCATTCTTTTTATTGGCTGAGTGATACTCCATTGTATATATGTACCACATCTTCTTTATCCATTCATCTGTCCATAGACATCTAGGTTGCCTCCATGTCTTGGCTATTGTGAATAGTGCTGCAATGAACTTTGGGGGTGCTCAACATTGCTAATTATTAGAGAAATGAAAATCAATACTACAATGAGGTACCACTTCACTCTGGCCAGAAAGGCCACCATCTAAAAGTCTACAAACAATAAATGCTGGAGAGGGTGTGGAGAAAAGAGAACCCTCTTGCACTGTTGGTGGGAATGTAAATTGGTACAACCACTATGGAGAACGGTATGGAGGTTCCTTAAAAAACTAAAAATAGAACTACCATATGACCCAGCAATCCCACTCCTGGGCATATATCCAGAGAAAACTATAGTTCGATAAGATAAAGCCTGTATTCTTAGAAGTTAATTTAGACTGCCTGCATCAGCATTTGGGTATGTATGTGTGTTTGGGGTTGGGTAGGAGGTTCAGAAACTACATGGTATATAAAAGAGAAAGAACTTGGGCTATAGTCTTTTAACACACGGTAGTATCAAAATCAATCTCTTCTGTCTCTTTGTCCACTCTATATCTCCTTTTCTATTCTAAACTAGAACTATTTATACTTTCTTCTTCTTCCAAGTCACACTTCAACTTTAGTCAGCATATTGATGGGAATACAGTTTCGGCATAAAGATTATGTTAAAGTGAAAACACAAAATCTTATCTGAACTTCCCTTATCGGAATAAAGCAGAGTCTCCTGAAGATGCAGCTGCCATTAAACCTATTTGCAGGGAGGGAGTTTCCTGCAAATTCCTGGAAGGAGACAGTCTACTTGTTCCCATTAGCGTGCACAAAAAAATCCAACAACAGACCCTTCCTACTTTCCCTCTGAAGCCCTGAACTCCACCTCCACCCCTCCTGTTAAGCTGGTATATAAACCTTTACCTCTGGATATTTAGCAAGTTACTCATGCCTAAATTACTAAATAAACCTTGACTTTCCTCCTGTTGTCAGTTAATTCGCAGGTGTTGTCAGTTAATTCACAGGCCCCTAAACATATGAACCTAAAAGGGCAGAGGAAATGTTTTCCTCCCAACAGTACCAAGCTGGTTTCCTGAACGAAGACAGTCTTTTCCTTAAAAACACATCTGGAGATAACAAGGTACATAATAATTTTGCTAACCCCACTCTATACCCTTTGTCAAAACTGCACTCACTATTTCTGCCACTGACCTGCCTGATCTGAGGTTTTAAGAATAAGGTGACAGGTTTTCTATTTCTAGTGAGCTGAATGCTTTCTGAAGGATATGCTTTTTTCTTTTGATTTTATTACGAAGCACAGTGGGAAACTTAAAAGATCTCCTGCATAGAGGGCAGAAACAGAAGCGTAGAAAGCGGAAAGGTGCTGATATTTAAAAGCAAGAAACAAATCTGTGGGGATTTACAGAATGTAGAGAAGTCTGAGCTTAAAGCTGCAAAGACCATATTCTGTGTTTCAAAAATTAGTAAGTGTATAAAAGAAGATTATGAGAAGTTATTCAAATTAATAAAAGGCATTTAAAAATAACTTCTGTGCTAGCTCTTACCAGGATTTTAGATATGGACTACAGTACTGAATTAATTATGGGGACACATATTAAGGGATTAGAGGGAGGTTCCCATAATTTACTGAAAAATGTAAAGATGTATGAAACTTTTTCCCATCACTATATTTTATTGCATAATAGATTGGAATGTTTAGCATAAAACCAGCCGTAACACTTACTCTCATGACATCCTTCATTGGATGGAACAAACGTCACTTAGACAAAAAAACATTGAGCATTGGTCCATTTATCCTTACATTCCTCAGCAGGTACTCTAGGAGTATTCCCAAACGTAACATTACGTGTATAGAAAAGCATCTTAGTTCTTGGGGCTGATGACCAAAGGTCATTCTTTTTTTTTTTTTTTTTTTTGGCGGTACGCGGGCCTCTCACTGCTGTGGCCTCTCCCGTTGTGGAGCACAGGCTCCGGACGCGCAGGCTCAGTGGCCATGGCTCACGGGCCCAGCCGCTCCACGGTATGTGGGATCTTCCCGGACTGGGGCACGAACCCGTGTCCCCTGCATCGGCAGGCGGACTCTCAACCACTGCGCCACCAGGGAAGCCCTCAAAGGTCATTCTTAAAATTTTGAAAGGACTCATAAAAAAAAAGGTGAGATATTTTTCAAACTCTTTGTTCTTGATAAGTGATCACTTTCTTATTCTCCTTGACTTTAAAAAAATTAAAAGACCTTGCTTTCAAATGTTAATCAGTTGCTTCTTTATTCCCCAGTAGACTTCGGACCATTCAGCCTCAATACTTCATTTTCTTGAGTGTTTTACTGACCATGGTCTTGGAGATTACATTTGGCTCAGAGCAACACAGCAGCTTGTTATTTTTAATTGAACTGCAGAGTACATTATTCTACATAAGAATCAGTGGGAAAAAAAATGAGTGCAAACATTTCATTTTCCCGTTTCATGCCACTAGCAACGGTTGGAAATAAAAAGAAGAAAAGGAAAAAAAAAAAAAACCCACCTTCAAACCTACCAAAAAAACCCTAAAAAATGTAAAGTTCATTTCCTCATGCTAACTTCCATCACATAGAGAACCTGAAATTCTTTGCTCAAAGTTTTAAAACATGCAAGAATCACAAATCCACTTTTCAGCATTATGGCCTTTTTGTTTCCAGGTTAAAATAACTGATACACAGTTTACGTGGAGATGCTGTGAAAAGATACCTTAAAATCCAATCCTCTTTGTATTTCGACTGATCATTAAAAAACCCAAGGGGTGTACTCTGAAAGAGTATGCATTTGCCTCCTTTCCTTGACCAACTTTTCCCTTTCTGTGGCCTCCATTAGTATGGTGGTTCTCTCCTTGACTGCTTCCTACCTCCCCAGAGGGAGCTGACTTTTAATAGCTGTTTGTGTTCTGGAAGCTGACAGATGAGTAAGCTATTCCCACGTTGGGTGCTTTTTAGAGGTATCTCATTTCAGACCACACTAGAGTCCCATTTAATGCAATGGATAGTGACTTGATGAATGATCCCCTATTGGTCAAACTTGTTACTGTGCATTTGAAAGAATCCAAATGCCACTTGAGGCCTGGTTTCCTCACTGGTAAGGCTGCCATCTGACTCCTTAGCTCTTTGAGAGGGACTGAGAAAGCATACAAGGTTTTCTCAAAATTTATTTCCTTTGTAAAATGAAATCTAATTGTTACACTTTAATTAAAAACATTGGTTTTCCCTCCTGATTGGGACGATTTCTAAAGATATAAGCAAGGACAACTTTCTGTGACTTTTTTTTTTTGCATCTGTTTACCCAATGCTAATTTATGTCAGCTGTAAACATCAACAAAATCAACATGCTACTGGAGTTTAGAAGTGGCAAATGAATATGCATCTTCCTAATGAAAAGCCGAACCTTTTAAGAGGTCAAGGCAACATAAGAAACACTGATATAGCAAGATGTGTGGGAGTATGCTACTTTATATGTTTGCTCACCTAAATGTTAATTACTACATAATTCAAAGGTAAATACATGCTTTTCACATACCCTTTTAAAGTCTTGGTATAATAAGATCCCCCCAAAATGAAACCTTTCTCAAAAGTCTCTCTTATTTTAAACCTATGTCCCCAGTACATGTCTCATTAGAAATAAATTATGACAAAGTTGTGAAATAAAGGTTTATATCTTTAGTTTGTAAAAAAAAAAAAAAAAAAAAAAGGGGATTGATATGCTTTTGTGTCATTCTTTCCCCAGCATTGTACAGTTTCTCTGGATGTATGTATGATCTATTACTCAGCCAAGGCTCAAAATGACCCCTATGTCATTTTGACCCCCTTCCTGCAAGTATTCTCCTCAGATAGCTCTCTCTTTTCAAACATGTCCCCCCAAATACCAACCTCCTCAGCTTTCACAACTTTGATCTCTAATTTCTCAACTCAGTAAAGCTGACAATCTGTTTTGGATCTATATCCCTGGGCCTCCAATCTGGAAATTGCCATCAGCCAAAGATCTGGGGTGATTGTTGGAATCATTTCGTTGTTTGCAACCTTTAGGAATCAAAGTCCTTATTTACATATTGACCAATGTCTGAAAGTTTTTTTCCATACTTTGCTCAATTTTCCAGTTGTTGGCAACAGGAATTTAGTCCTGTTCTTGTCACCATCATGGCTTGCGGGGAGCCAGACAAACAAGGATTCAATGCTTATTTTTGCCACAACTGTAACTTGAAGTTATTTAACTAGCTCTAAGTCTCAGCCATATCAACAAAACACAAATAATAATCTTGAGGGCTCCATGAAGATTAAAACACCAAGAATAATAAGTGTGCCCTAAATGGTGGCTGGTAACATTATCTGTAAGATTTAATGGCTCTTAATTCATTAATATATTCCTTTGTAACTCTAAAAAGTAAAATCTGTATCAGAAGCATTTCTCTAGCTTTCATATTTATACTTATATTTATTTCTGAGGAATTATATATAGAACTGGTTTTGTTAACTATGCCAAAACTACTGCATTAGCAAAAAGTAACTTAAAACTTCAAGGTCACCTTAACATTGGGATTTCTTTCCAATGCAGTGCTATATGATATTGGCTAGAATATTGCAGAGGTTATGGAAGTCAACATAGACCTACTGTTTCTACATCTTTGAATTTGCAAATGACTATGTCAATATCTTTCTAAACTTCTAGAGACAAGTAGTAACTCTATTTTTCAGAAGTAAATTATATAACACATCTCTGAAACATTTATTCACTGTTTAGTCTAAGAATTCAGGTTTCCTCTTGCAAAAGGAAAAAAAGTTGGGTCATGCACAGTTAGCTCGGTCCAACAGCGATATTCACATGTCTGCATGACAGAAAGCATCTTAAGAATTGGTGTGATGAGAAAGAATAAGAAATTGTCAAGCCACTGTCATGCATCAATTCTCATGATGATTTTATTCACTCAGCATTGAAGTGAACACATATGCCAGTGTTGCTATGAATTACATTGTTTGAATAGGCTAGTCTTCCTCAAGTGTCTGTTTATAAAAATCACATTTTCCCCTTTTCTCTCACATAAGGTGGATACCAGCAGCAGAACAGACAACAAAATATGTATACCATACAGAGCTATGTGTTTCAATAATAAAGATGAGAAACATTCTACCTAATCTTCAGTCTAGATCAGGGTCTCAACGATGGTGTTTTTAACTTGATGCATGTTATCTAAATTATGTAATGCTAACCTTATTCTCACAGAAAATTTCTATTTAAATTGTCTCTGAAGGAGCTCTTTAAAAAGAATACCTAAAACACAGGCTGCATTTCAATTTCATTTGCTTCAGGTGATACTCCAGTTTACTTATAGGATACTTTAAATTCTTGATGTCTGCATATTTTTGTGTATACTCTTTACACTGATGGATATTCCTTCCCTTTTATCTATGCCTTGATAATCCCTGCCTATGTTTCAAAACTAATCTGTGTCACCCTTTAAGCCTTTCCCACTGCCCTACACATGCGATAGATGCTTTTATGTTCTCCTTTAACACTCTGCATAATTAAGAACTAACTCCTACGTACAGCACTTCCTATCTGCCAGGCTCTGTTAGAAGTCCTTTCTTCTTTGCATTTATTAGTTCCTTTAATTTTCATAGCAGCTCTATGACATAGATAATGTTGTTATCTCCATTTTGAAAATGAAGAAACAGAATCATAAAGAGTTTAAATACTTGGCCTAAATTCACAGATAGGAGACCTGGAGATTGAAATATAATCTCATTCCAGACTTGTTTTTTTTAATACCTTCACTGAGATATAATTCACATACCATATAATTCACCCATTCAAAGTGTACAATTCAGTGGCTTTAGTACATTCACAGACATGTGCTATTATCATTGTAATCAGTTTTAGAACATTATTACCCCCTAAAGAAATCCAGTTCCCATTAGCCATCATTTCTCAAGCCCCTAATCTCTTCCAGCCTTAGACAGCCACTAATCTTACCTTCTGTCCCTATACACTTGCCTATCCCTGACATTTCATATAAATGGAGTAATATAATATGTGATCTATTGTGACTAGCTTCTTTTAATTAGCATATTTTCAAGGTTCATCAATGTACCATGTTATCAGTGCTTCATTTCATTTTATTGACAAATAATATTCCATTTTATAGGTATACCACTCTTCTTCCAATCATCAGTTGATACACATTTGTTTCTATTTTTTGCTATTATCAATAAAGCTGCTATGAACATTTGTGTGCAGGTTTTTGTGTGGACATACATTTTCATTTCTCCTGGGAACATACCTAGAGTAGAATTACTGAGTTGCACAGTAAGTTTGTGTTTAACCATTTGAGAAACTGCCATACTGTTTTCCAAAGCAGTTGCACTATTTCACATTCCCACCAGAAACATACAAAAGTTCCAATTTCTCCACAACTGTGCCAACACTTGTTATTATCTGTCCTTTTGATTTATAGCCATCCTAGTGGGTGTAAAGTGGTAGCTCATTGTGATTTTGATTTGCATTTCCATGACGGCAAATGGTATTGAGAATCTTTTCATATGCTTATTGACCATTTATATACCTTCTATAAAAAACTGTCCAGATCCTTTGCCTATTTTTAATTGGTTTATTTTTTTCACATTGAGTCGTTATTATAACTTTATTTTTATATGTACTAAATACAAGTCCCTCATCAGACATATGATCTGCAAATATTTTATCCCATGCTGTAGGTTGTCTTTTCATTTTTTTTGGATTCTGTCCTTTGAGACATAGACATTTTTAATGTTAATGAAATCTAATTCATTTATTGTTTTCTTTTGGTTGTTTGTGCTTTGAGTGTTATATCTAAGAATCAATTGCCAAAATAAAGTCACAAAGATTAACATCTAATGTTTTATTCTGAGAGTGTTATAGTTTTAGCTTGTACATTTAAGTCTAGGATACATTTTGAATTAATTTGTGTACATGATTTGAGGTAAGGGTCTAGATTCATTCTTTTGCATATGGGCATCTGGTTGAAAAGACTATCCTTTCCCCGATTGAATGATCTTGACACATGTTGAAAATCAATTAACCATAGATATATGGGTTAATTTTGGACTCTCAATTCTATTCTACTGATCTAAACGTCTGTTCTTGAACCAGTATGATTACCATAGCTTTTAGGTAAGTTTTGAAACTGAGAAGTGTGAGTCTCCCTACTGTTCTTTTTCAAGATTTTGTGGGTTTGTTGTTTCTTTTTCTTTTTTTTGTTTTCTGCCTATTCTGATTTTCTTGCAGTTCCATGTGAATTTTAGGATCTGCTGGTCATTTATGGCAAAACAAAAAAGTCAGCAGAGGTTTCACTGAATCTGTAGTTCTGTTTGGAGAATATTGCCATCTTTACAATACTGAGTCTTCCAATCCATGACTATAGGCTATCTCTCCACATATTTACAACTTTTTAATTTCTTTCAACAATGTTTTGTAGCATTCAGTGTACAAATATTGAAGTTGTTCTGTTAAGTTTATTTTTAATTATTTTATTCCCTTTGATATATTTAAATGAAAATGCGTTTATTAATTTCTTTTTTGGAATTTTCATTGCTAGTGTGTGAAAATACAATTGCTTTTTGTAAATTGATCTTGTATGCTGCAAAGCAGTTGAACTCATTTATTAACTCTAGTCGTGTGTGTGTGTACTCTTTAGGGTTTTTTAAATGCAAGACCATGTCATCTGTAAATAGAGATAGTTTTACTTCTTCCTTTCTAATCTCATTCCTTTTACTTAATTTTCTTGCCTAACTGGGCTGACTAGAAACTCCAGCACAATGTTGAACAGAAATAGTGAGAACTGACATCTTTGTCTTGTTACTGACCTTAGGGGTTTAGAGGGTTTTTCAGTATTTCACCATTAATATGACGTTACCTGTGGGTTTATAGATGCTCTTTATCAAGTTTAGAAAATTCCTTCCCTTCTATCACAAGACTGAAGGGGTGTTAGATTTTATTAACTGCTTTTCCTACATCTGTTGAGATGATCATGTGGGTTTATTCCTTTATTTATTAATATGGTATATGAGATTGATTTTCATAAGTTGAGCCAACCTTTTATTCCTGGGATAAAATTTACTTGTTTGTGGTGTATAGTCCTTTTCATATATTGCCAGATTCAGTTTTCTAGCATTTTGTTGAGGATGTTTGTGTCCATATTCATGTGTGTCATATTTATTATGGTCATTAAGCCATAAGCTCCACTAATTACTGATTGATTGCTTTACTGTCTTCAAAAATTCCCTGGGTTTGCTCAGTAGTTTGAAGAAAATAAATTTTGGTAGGGGTCATTTTTGGGGTTAATCTTTAAAATTTATTCTGACCTCAGGAAGGATATCCTTAGCTATCTCTTTATTCTGGTTTTCTCTGGTGAGCTATCTGGCTTATGATTTAGCTTGTTATTTTTAATTAAGAGGAGCCATAGACCTGAACTTCCTCATGCTCTGTTTCAAATAACTGGAGAATGTTTAAGGGCTCTCTTTTCTCGTGGACTGCCTCTCCCTTGGACAAAGTCTTTGTGCTACAACTCTGGGTACTGAGTTGGGTGGCAGCCTCTGGTCTTCTCCATTTACCTCAGTTGGCATGGAACCTCTGCCCTTGGAGCAAGCTGGAGTGATGGCAATCAAGGCCCCAGTATTCTAGGTCTGGGGTTGAGACTGCATCCTATGGGTCAGAGCTGGGTGAAGAAAGGGAGCCCACAAACTCTTGGTCACACTCACCAGGAATTTAGCCTTTTCAAATTTCATGTGGATGGTATGAAAAATCCTAGCATCCTCCAGGAGAGATAACCCTTAATTGGAAACTTTTAAGGGAGAATAAGCCCTGTCTTCTTGGCCAAACCTACTTGGAGTGGAGCCTCCATCAAGCTGAGTAAGGCAGAAAGTGAGGTGGAAGGGGAAGGAGCAAGATGAGGCTGAGACACTATAGACTGTTGTTGTTTTCATTGAGTTTTAGTAGATTTTCTTGATTAAGTGTTACTTCATTTTCAGTATGCCCTTAGGAAATTTCCAGAGACTTTAAATGGTTTATATTTATTTACTTACTTATTTAGCTAGCCAGTTTTTGCCCTGTTGCTTATTTTTCTAGGGAGTGGGTCCATGGAACTTCTCACCCTGCCACCTCAGAAGTGGAACTCCTCCAGTGACAGTGTTCTTGACCACAGTGTTATACTGTGTACTTCCAGTGTGGTAGTTATTACATGGCACTGAACGGATTTTATTGAGAATTTTAGCTTAGTTTATTTAAGACAGTATCCATGGGAAATGTCCTCTGCCAGATTTATCATTTTTGCCTGGAGCTTTGAACCAAACTTTAGTGTTTATTAACACTTGAAAGGAGCCCTCTTCAGACACTGCTGTGGGAGCTGTAAGAGATGGCCATCAACTCCCTTCCCATATCCTTGATGTGAGTGCCTGCCAGGAGAGCCTCTTATCAAGCTCACTCTCCCAGCCCCTAAATTTGCCTCTAGGCTCAGCAGACTCAAAGGCTGAGACTCAGGAAAGCTTAAAGCTCTATGGGGGTTCAAAATGCTGAAGGTCTCCAAGTAGCAAAAACATGGACAATGTCCTTAGCAAAAAAATAAGCAAAATGACATTTCAAGGCTGTTCTTAGTGTATTTCCTAGTTATATATTAACATATAGAGTCTATTTAAAGCTAGCCTGAAACCAAACATGATTCCTATGAGACAATGTAATTGACCTACCAGACTTTTAGAAATATGTACAGTTTATTATTTGAATGTTCTTTTGTATCAGTTATTTGTGTTATTTTTTCTCTAGGAAGCAATTTCACTAAGAGGAGAGTTGCTGTTGTTCTCATTAACAGATTTTCAAATTAAAGTTAACAGTGAGTGGACTAAAAATCATGATTCTGTAGTTTATGTTTTGCTTGTCTGCCTTAGGGTGCTTTAAATAATTTCCCACAAAAATCTGAAGATTGATGACAATGATTAATTATGCCTTCATGATCACTCATGCTCATTTTATTCTTTTCTTTAGTTTATTTACACATCATTGTTCTACTCAGACATAATAACATCTTATATTTAGAAACACTCTGCACTTTACTAACTGCTTCCACACAGTTTAAGCTGTTTACACTCATAATAACCCTGTGGGGCCAGTTTTATTATTCCTCTTTTACAGACAGAAAAATTGAGGTTCAGAATAGCTCCCTGGCTTCCATAAGTTCAATGACCTACTAAGTAGAAAAGGTGGAACTTGAACTGATGTCTTTTGACTACAAACCTAGTACTCTTTGCAGTATATGACAAATGGCTTTTAGTATGACTGTGTTGCAGAGAGAAGACTAGGTGGAGAAAAAGCAAGGAAATAGGTTGAAGTACTTCCAATAAGGAAATCAATTGCATATTATTTACTCTTTTGCTAAATGGTACATCCAGAAGAAGCTAAGTACACTGCTCCATCTTACACTGACATAAATCATGGGAACATAAATTAGGAAGTATCAGTCCACATGGAAACAAAATATTGTGGAACAAAAGCCAAACAATGAGTGCCTCTAAGACGAAGAGAATATTAAATGATTCTATATGATTTGTAACTTCTCACCAAATGTGAACTTGCTATTTAATAATATGAATGAATGATTCTTGATGTTTTAAATTAAAGCTTTCTACTTCTTTACGTTAAAAGCATGTAAGTCATTCCCTAGTAACAACTATGTCAAAGGATTTAATAATAGCATAATCCTTTGCCATCCCTTTTGGAAATTTAGACTTAGTAGATGGAAATTAAAGGATGAGGACTCCTAAGACTATTTATTCAGGCATAGTCTTGTGTCCATTCCTGTTCTTATTTTTGTAATTACATACAAAGTTTTTTATTTCTTTTCTTTCCCCTTTTTTTCCCTTCCTTTTTTCCCTCCTTCCTTCCCTCCATTTCTCTCTCTCTCTCTCTCTCTCACACACACACACACACACACAGAGGCTATCAGAATATTTTAATTTGTTCATTCAACATATATTTACTGACCTGCTTCTATATACCTGATATTGCATGTGAAAACCAACTTGTGTTTTATTGGTATGCAGCTTAGAGGGGGAGTCTAACACTAATGAAATGATTACAAAATAAAAACAGAGAGTTACAAATAGTTCTGAATGAAAGGACACAGTGAAATGAGAAATTAAATTGTCCTGTAAACCCACGAAGCTGGTCCTGGTTGTCGCGGTTGAGATTAGATCATAAAAGGCTGTGACATACGTTTCTCTTTCTATCTGTCTCTCTCTGTTTTATCATTCTTTCTCAGGCTCCCCACAGTGTATTTAATTCTGAGTCCTTCATAAACAGGTCCTATTTTCTGATAGAGAATTTAATAATGTTGATAAAATAGTTCATGTGGAAGTCCTTGAAAGCAGGGACTGTATCTTTTTTAACTTTGCCTCTCTGGGATTAGCACAGTGCTTAGCTGACAACAGATGTTCAACAATAGTTATTGAGTCAAAGCTAATAGTTAGGGTGTACTATACAATACTGTTTTACCTTTCTCTGATCTCAGATAACATCTCCATTTTCACAGGGAAATAAGGCCTGCTAAAATAATTCCAAGAAGTGAGACTAATAATAAGAAAATATTTTAGGAAAAGGAAAATGTTCTTAAAATGATGGCTCAGTAGGAAGCTATCTGCTACACCCTTCTTATGGTGATTTGCTTGGGGAAATTTACCTTTCTCAACAGAGTGTAGACTTCGCTTTATGTGGTATAGTTTTAATATAAGCTGCCTTGGTGTATTTTCTTTCTTTTTTTTTTTTAACATCTTTATTGGAGTATAATTGCTTTACAATGGTGTGTTAGTTTCTGCTGTATAACAAAGCGAATCAGTATACATATACATATATTCCCATATCCTCTCCCTCTTGCATCTGCCTCCCACCCTCCCTATCCACCCCTCTAGGTGGTCACAAAGCACCGAGCTGATCTCTCTGTGCTATGCAGCTGCTTCCCACTAGCTATCTATTTTACATTTGGTAGTATATATATGTCCATGCCACTCTCTCACTTCGTCCCAGCTTACCCTTCCCCCTCCCCATGTCCTTAAGTCCATTCTCTATGTCTGTGTCTTTATTCATGTCCTGCCCCTAGGTTCTTCAGAACCATTTTTTTTTAGATTCCAAGTATATGTGTTAGCATATGGTATTTGTTTTTCTCTTTCTGACTTCACTCTGTATAACTCAATTTCATTTCTTTTTATGGCTGAGTAATATTTCATTGTATATATGTGTCACATCTTCTTTATCCATTCATCCGATGATGGACACTTAGGTTAATTCCATGTCCTGGCTATTGTAAACAGAGCTGCAATGAACATTTCGGTACATGACTCTTTATGAATTATGGTTTTCTTAGGGTATATGCCCAGCAGTGGGATTGCTGGGTCGTATGGTAGTTCTATTTTTCAGTTTTTTAAGGAACCTCCATACTGTTCTCCAGAGTGGCTGTATCAAATTACATTCCCACCAACAGTACAAGAGGGTTCCCTTTTCTCTACACCCTCTCCAGCATTTACTGTTTCTAGATTTTTTGATGATGGCCATTCTGACCGATGTGAGGTGATGCCTCATTGTAATTTTGATTTGCATTTCTCTAATGATTAGTGATGTTGAGCATCCTTTCATGTGTATGTTGGCAATCTGTATATCTTCTCTGGAGAAATGTCTACTTAGGTCTTCTGACCATTTTTGGATTGGGTTGTTTGCTTATTGATATTAAGCTGCATGAGGTGCTTGTATATTCTGGAGATTAATCCTTTGTCAGTTGCTTCATTTGCAAATATTCTGCCGCATTCTGAGGGCTGTCTTTTCCTCTTGTTTATGGTTTCCTTTACTGTGCAAAAGCTTTTAAGTTTCATTAGGTCCCATTTATTTATTTTTGTTTTTATTTCCATTTCTCTAGGAGGTGGGTCAAAAAGGATCTTGCTATGATTTATGTCATAGAGTGTTCTGCCTATGTTTTCCTCTAAGAGTTTTATGGTGTCTGGCCTTATATTTAGGTCTTTAATCCATTTTGAGTTTATTTTTGTGTGTGGTGTTAGGAAGTGTTCTAATTTCATTGTTTTACATGTAGCTGTCCAGTTTTCCCAGCACCACTTATTGAAGAGGCTGTTATTTCTCCACTGTATATTCTTCCCTCCTTTATGAAAGATAAGGCGACCATGTGTGTATGGATTTATCTCTGGGCTTTCTATCCTGTTCCATTGATTTATATTTCTGGGGTTTTTTTGCCAGTACCATACTGTCGTGATTACTGTAGCTTTGTAGTATAGTCTGAAGTCCAGGAGCCTGATTCCTCCAGCTCCGTTTTTCTTTCTCAAGATTTCTTTGGCTATTTGGGGTCTTTTGTGTTTCCATACAAATTGTGAAATTTTTTTTTCTAGGTCTGTGAAAAATGTGCCTTGGAGTATTTTCTATGTTTATCTTTCTATGAGTCTAGTGACATTTTTAGTTTAGATAGTAATTTTTTTCATTGCTATTACTCTCCTATATTTTTAAATTGGTTTCATTTCCTAGTGTTATTTCTCTTCTTCAGGAAGTATTCTTTAAAATAGTCTGTCTCTTTAAGATGGCTTCATGCTCAGTTTTGTTAAATGAAGTTTCCAGGAATATCCATTAACTTAATTAATTTTGTAAAGATACCGTCCACATATTATTTAATCTAAAATGTTTTCAATTGCAAGATGCAAAATTGTTTTACCTACAACTAATAAAGACAAAAAATGCTGCCAATTTTAACTGCAGGAAGACATCAATTGAAAGATGCATCCTGAGTCAAAGATATTAAAATATGAAAAACTGTATGTTTTTGAATTTATAAAATACAGAAAAAGCACCACCACAGCTCTACCATAAATTTTCAATCATATATGTATACAAAGTTATACAATTATGTTTATGGTAGTTTTAGGCAAAGGGATACTGCATTGTACAATATATTCAATGTAGAACAGTGGCATTGCATTTTTTCATAAATATTCTTAGAGCTGTAGATGTCCTGCTAGAATGAAACTCCCCAAAGTCAGTATCTTTCTCTGTTTTGTATGTACCCCAAGCACCTAGAAAAAGATACTCAATAAATAGTTCTCAAATCAATTTATGAGTGAGTTCATCTTTCATCAGAGATGCCATGTGTCTGTTTTAGGCAAAACCAAATCAAGAAAATAAGAGTTATTTATCAGTGATCTCTTTCTAAATGTCAGTTTATGTTTTTCAGATATCTTATACTTTTGCTTACAGGATAACTGCTCAAATCTTTCATTTGTTGCCAACTTCTTTCCATTTTATTTTCCTAAGTTTTCATAATTATTATGATGACATTTATAACTCAGTGATGTTTCCAATAACGCTTGTGAATTACCATGAAAAAATTGAATGCCATAATTGGTCATTTATGGCTATCCATACTTGTACAACTTTAGAAGTGAAAAGGAAAAAAATGATCTTAATAAGTGCCTCATAGTAAGACACTTGGCCCACTTGGTAAGATGTAGAGATCAGCACACCAAATATGGAAACAGAGTTTAGCAGAGGGAATTTTATTCACATTCTTTCTTTCTTTTTCTCCATTTCTAAGACACTTACATGGCTTTGGTGATGGTTGAATATAAAGTTATCCTTATGTGATGCCATTTAAAAAATGTTCCTAAATTACTAATCCAATAACATTTGCAATCTCAATAGTTATACTTAATTTAAACCTAATATGAATTCATTCTGATCCCAAAGACAGAATGTCAGAGGGCTAAGGACATAGCCACCAGAACCAGGATCTGTGGGCTTGAAACTCATCTCTGGCTCTTGTTAGTTATAATGGACACAGAGATTTAATTAATTCTTTTGAGTCTTGTTTTCATCCTTTAATGTAATCAGTGCATCTCTTGTAGAGTTTTTATAAGAATTAAATAAGTTAACACATGTAAAGTTCTTAACAGGTTTGATCAAATAAGAGATGCTGGTGACGGTTTTTCCCTTGTTTCCCCTCCAGTCCCTCACTGCCCTTCTCTGTGATGTGGAAAGCCGACCTTCATGGTCTTCATTACTTGGGTTCCCTTGCCCTCTGATTTCTGGTTGGATTTGCAATTGGAAACAATGGCAAGAGATGGAAAGATAGGAGAAGTGACACTGGGGTAACCTCCTCTCCATTTCCTCACTGCCTGAATGTCGTTTTGACAGTGATTCTCCTTCTCCATCCCTTTCCCATAACAAAGGTCACAGCTACTATTATATGATTTTTCTCCCATGGCTCTAGCTAGATCTGTTAATACTGCTCTCTCCCATGTCACATCAGTCTTCAGGGTTGTCAAGCCTTGCTGTGCATCTAGGCCCTGGCACTTCAACATACTTGTTGACTTATTTAACCTTACTTAAAGTATTTGTTAATAATCCCTTTATTTAATTTTCTTCAATTAACCATTTGAATACCATTCACTTGCCCCTGGCATCATAAACAATATAGTGCTGAAATATTTAATTTAAGGTAAATATTAGATTATTTCCTTCAAGTCAATGAAATATCTTTAATAGTGATAGGAATAGGAGTTTCAAAACTTAGGTAAGAAAAATCAATTTTATGAACCCGTGTGTCATCGACAGCATAACTTTCCTAAGAAGTAAAGGGTGTGTGTGTGTGTGTGTGTGTGTGTGTGTGTGTGTGTGTGTGTAACTGGCACTAGATCGCAGTTAGAATGGAATAAAAGCTGAGAGACCTTCCCTCAGGGGCTTTACACATGAACTCTCCCTCCTCTTTCTCCCTTCTGGAAATGGCTGGAGGTAAATACTTGGAATACAAGGGGGTTGTGTTTAGGTTGCTAAATCAAGTCCAATATAGAACAAATCTGAGTTTCAGGGGTTAGTTGACATTGTGATTTTAGAGGTGCTGGGTGGATTTAGGAAATAGTGATTCTCAGTGTTGGGTGGAGGAAGCTTGCAAGGCCATATAAGTGAGAGCTAGACCTGGAAAGGTGCTTGTAAGAAATAAATAAGAAAGTCATGGCTGGTTTCCATTCAAATAAGAATTACAGGAAGCCTGAGAAATTAAGTACAATGGCTGTATATTGTGAGAGTGTAAAAAGTGTAACAACCTTTTACTCAACTGGGCACCCAACTGATGAATCCATGTTGCACCACAGAAAACTTGGGGGAAAGAGACTGTTTCCATATCTTCATTCACTAGTCATATTCAGGATATGTGCTGGGCTAAGCTTGCAGGAAACAGACCATTCTGAATCATGAAGGTGAGACTGGGGCACACAGGTATTAACACTGTGTGAGGCAGTACCATTTCAAGCACAAAACAGCAATCGTTCTGCTCAGCCTGGAAATGAATTTAAAATAATTGGTTCTGTGAAGCTTTCCCAGTAAAACTCACTTTCATCTTATTCATAGTTAAGCATTTCCAACTATCAAGAAAATCCTATAGCTACCTCAATCTGCACACATCGCAGTAGGAGGAGAGAGATTATAATATAATGTTAAGAAGGCAGAAGTTGGGCCTCCCTGGTGGCGCAGTGCTTGAGAGTCCGCCTGCCGATGCAGGGGACACGGGTTCATGCCCTGGTCCGGGAAGACCCCACATGCGGCGGAGCGGCTGGGCCCGTGAGCCATGGCCGCTGAGCCTGCGCATCCGGAGCCTGTGCTCCGCAATGGGAGAGGCCACAGCAGTGAGACGCCCGTGTACCGGAAAAAAAAAAAAAAAAAGAAGGCAGAAGTTAAGAGATCTGCAGTCAGATCCTGGATTTGAATCCCCGTTCTCTCTGCTACTTCCTATCTGTATAATCTTCAACCTCTGTATGTCTCAGTTTCTTCAACCACATTCTTAGGATCAGAATACTATCTATTTATTGTAAATATTGTGAGGACTGATTAAGATAACAGATGAAGAAGACTTAGTAGAGTATCTGGCACATAGTAAGTAATTAATAAATCTTAGCTGTTTCGTTATATGTGCTTCTCTCCAGTAAGATTCTCTGCATACCTTGATGTATGAATATGCATATAAGATGGATAACCCATTACCAAGTCTATCATATAGTAAGTACTAAATAAATATTTGTTTAATGACTAAATGCGATTAGCTTGCCTTGAAATATGAATGTTGAAGACAAAAGCAAAGCACATATATTGTCTTTTATTACAGTTTTCACCTGAGTTTCCATGTTAATCACTAGAGAAGAGACTATTACAGTTTACTGTACTTTAAATGTCTGTCTTTTTTTAATATTAGCACATCAGTGCCAATGCATATCTACACGTTTGAGTACGTACAGAAGCACATTCACAATTAAGTTGTCAAGTATTCATAATATAATTATTTGCCAAACAGTAAAAATATTATTAAAACAGTAACTAAAAATAAATTAAAGGCAGCAAAAAGGGAGGACAGATTACTCGTTTGAATTTCCTTTTATAGAGAATATCACAGATCCTTCTTTTAAACAATGAAATTATGTTGGTTCTTCTTAAATTGTATTAAACAATGTACAAAGGACAGCTATTGCTGTTATAAACCTTGATAAACATCTATTAGCATCAATATACCAAAAAACACCATTTCTCCTGTCTACTAATTCTGCAATATTTTTAGCCTGTAAGACTTTTTCAAATTTAAAAACAAGTGGGCTTTTCTGAAAAAAACTGAAGTTAATAACTATGGATTATTCTGTTTGGAAACATACTATAAAGTAGCACAAGGTTAATCACATTGAAACAGGCAGGGAGAATGCATGTCTTCATGTTTTATGGCTATTTAGATAGTACCCATGTGAGTATTTTACTGTTGAAGACTATTTCTTTTGACATCTTATTTTATTTGTGTATCATGTGAGAAAATAATAATGCATAGAATAATGATAAGTTACCATTTATTGCTTTTTATACCAAGTAAATGAAATTGTAATAAATATTTCACATGTATAATCCCATGTAATAGCCACAGAATCACCAGATGATACGCTCTTTTAAGACAGAATCATATCTGTCCATTTTAACCATCACTGTCCCCAGAAATCAGCACTGAGCTTGAATACGGTTGATAATAAATATCATTTACGAAACAATTGGATGATTTTTACTTTGAAGTAGGTCCTTCCCAGAAAAATATTCTTAGTCTGCTAATGTTTTAGTGTTACTGAATGTACTATGTTTGATCAAATCTACCCTTATTTGGCGTGGTTATCTTCATTTTTACATAGACCACAGGGCTTCAGTGAGAGAATGCCTGAGAGATAACTTCACTTTATCACGTGTAGGAAACTGTAGAAGGATGGAAATTTGGCCTAAAATGTCTAAGAAAGTTATGACAAAAGTACTGTAATTAAAGGAAAAGCCTGTAAAAATCTGATTCTGATCCACATAAATTGAAGGTTGGAAAACATGACCATTACAAATCCCTTAGAATGCATAGTCAGCTCCTTTAATATTATGACATCAGTTAATGAAACATAAAGAAATGGAGGATAAAGGAACATCTAGAAGCCAAAACTGCAAGGGGCAGATCAGACCTACCAGAACAGTCACCACACGTAGGACCACTCCACGCATGTTATTCTCCAGTTTCTTGTCAGTCAGGGACCCATTCAGCCCTGTGACAGGAGTCCAGCACCCAAGCTGAAAGATGAAATAGCTTGGTCACTTTTCTGCCTGAAGAACAGTCCAATCACCTATATATAGGCCTTTCAGAGAACTGTGGGATAAATCTTGGAGTCACTGATAACAGGAAGTGTCCTGTGCAGTTTTTCCTGTTTAACAGCAAATGAAGCAAGCAAAAATGCTATGCCATCTCCTGCTTTTAAATATCATCATATGGCATGTGACAATATCCAACATGCTTTAGGGGACTCACTGAGGACATCTGACTTGAGGAGTTATAAATACACCAATAACTCAGTCCCAGTAATACACTAATTGGAAAAATAATACCACATATAATTCTAGCATAATGCCTGTTCTAATATACCAATTACTACACAAGTTAGATTTTTTTTTACAGTTTCAGTGGTTTTAATTAGATCTTACACTGCTTTTAACGGAACATAAAATTGTAAGATTTTTAATGTGGTTAGAGGGGTTACAGCTTTTACTTGAGGAAAAAAAATCATCTATATGGCTTTGTTGTTTTCAAGTATTCACAGTACATAAAACAATGTAATTTGCCTTTTTTGTCAGCGCTATCAATCTGTTTGGAGACTTTGGCAGCAGCCTTTTCCTTAAAGTCTTCCAACAATTAACTGCTCTTTGCTCTCCAAAATACTGGTTTAATTTTACATTCTCATGTAGTTCTTATGTCTTGTAATATCCAAATCTGAGGACTACCAGTCTTAAAATTACTGCCTATAAATCACAATGGGATAAAAATGGGTGACTCTCAATTCAAAAATAAGGAGGAAAGAGAGGTGCTGTGACTTGGATTAGCAGATATCTGCCCAAGAAGCAAAGCTGCAAAGAGAATTTTTCAATGCACATCTTGGGAAGATACATCATACTATTAATCCTGATACCAGCTCCATGAGCCTTTACATTTGGGAACTTATTCCATACTTGCATGCTTTAAAAATGTAACAGACTTTTAGTCATATTCAGAGACTGTTTTGGTTAACTGAATGGTTTACAGGGGTACCTGGTTATTTGTGCTGCTTCCTCCTAAAGACTATTATTTCCTTGCATTGCGTTTTGCTGTGGCTTCTTAAGTCATTAACATACTGGCAAGTCTCCCTCACAAATAAACAATTTGGGTGCCTCCCATTAAAACTCAAGTTTCTCTTTGAGCTCCACAAATGGTATTTGAGAAAACTAAAATGGATACAATATATCTTAAGAGAAGTGGATGTCACAATGTAAACAAAAAGCCAGCATTTTTCTTATTAAAATAATTTGAAAAAGGCTGCTAATTGTTGGTTTCAACTGCAAAAGCACATTAAATTCATACAGTGATGTGTCATTTTTAGTTACATAAAAGTCTAATTAGAACTTCGATCCAATTAGCAAATCCAAATGTGTTGAAAGTCTAGTTATCAGAGATATTGTAGTCCTCTTGCCAAATTTAAAACCTTATGAAATTTCTTTTGAACTTTTGTTCTCTTCTGAGGTCAACCGAAGTCTATCCTCAATTACATTTACTGATGTGCACTTTTTCTAATTACTTCTTCAAGAAGATTTTATTTCCCTAGACCAAATAATATTGGTGGAAAAAGAGATCTAAAACGAAGTGAAAAGCTAAATTTCCAATGTGCTATCTGCCTTTTACCATTATATTACTTAATTCTAAGTTAAATTAATAGCTTTTAGGACATGATCTTATTCATGACTAATACGTTTAAACTGCCAAAGTAAACACAGGGTTTTTTCTCCCTTGGAGTTGTTTTTTAAGTTTGGTGAACCTACTGTCAGTTTGCCTAAATATTGATAAATGACATCTGTTAGTGCCAACTTGAACATAGCATTTTGGTGTATTGAGTAGTCAAAATATTTACTACTGGAATACCAACAAAACCTGCTGACTAGTTTGTTTCAACAATGCTCTGGACAAACAGTTAAAAATATTTAATTTCCAGCTTCTTCTTAATTATGTCTTCCTTTAAACATAACTAAATACAGTCAATGATTGAAAAATTCTAGAGCATTCTAGTGTTTGGGGGTTTGAAATAACAATAACGAAAAAGCATTTGGAGGAGGTAAGGAGGTGGCTGTATCTTATCTTCCGACCTGGGCAGTGACTTAAACACTATTTGTACTATATATAGTTAGTGTTTCTTCTCTCTCTCTCTCTCTCTCCTCTCCCCTTCCTCTCTCTCTCTTGTTTTTCTTTTTATTCACACTGATTTCTTCCAGTGACCATGCATGGCCACTAACCCCATCCCTCCTTTTGGAGAATTGCTTTCTTTTTCCATCCCTAGACAAGTGTTCCAAATCATCCAAATTTTTTCATGACTCTGACTCTCTGGTTTAGCAATTGTTAACAGTTGGTCATCTGACCCGAGCCAATAAAAGTCTTTCCTTGGAGGTTTATTTTTAATATCAAGTGTGTGCATGGTGGGCAGGTCAATAAGTTGATATGAAGTTTTTTTATTGTTTGGCCATATTCTCTCATATATACTACAGGCCATATAATTTTCTCTTCTGCTTTATGAAGGTTTTTCACCTTTCTGTTTTCTTTCTTTCTTTTTTTTTTTTTGCCATCTGACTCACATGTCTTTTGATTATAGTACTTAGAAAGTTGAAAAGTTGTTCCTGTTCTTAATAACAACAGTCTATATTTTAAGACTGGTAACTCCTTTTACTTAACTCAGGTATTCCTGCATATTCACCCACTCCAATACTTAATGTTATCTGAATGTTAGCTGTGGTCACCAAAAACTAGAGATGATACAGAGATATTTCAGGATACAGATTCTCTGGAAAACTAGAAATAAAGTATATCCACTCATCACATATCAACATAGGTTGTAACAAAGAAATCATTAAAAAATTATAATAATACTCATTTCCTACATTGAATAGAACTTTTTTTTTTTTTACATTTTTTGGAATACTTTCTATGCGTCAGCCATGGTACTGAGCTTTTCATACATGATCTCATTTAAGACTCAAAATAACTTTATGAGATGGTGCTGTTATCAATATTACTTTACAGACATAAAAATTAAGGACTCAGTTAAGGTCACTTATTTACAAAGAGATGAAATTAGGATTTAAACTGATGTGCTTTTTTTTTAACTTTTTATTTTATATTGGAGTATAGTTGATTAACAATGTTGTGTTAGTTTCAGGTGTACAACAAAGTGACTCAGCCATATATATACATGTAAGTATTGCTTTTTAAAGTCCAGATTCAGTATTGTTAGTTGCTGTACTGTTTTATAGCTTAAAAAATTATTTTCATAAACACGATCTATTTAAGGAAGGTAGAGAAGACAGTATTCCTATTTTAACAGTCAAGGAAAATAAGCCTCGGTACTGTTAAGTGGCTGGCTCAATATAATAGTGAGTGAATTCATATTTTGGCAATAAAATTTAAAAGGCAAAATCATCACCATCAATGTCATTTTTATAAAAATTATTATAACACATACATAGTGCACAGTATGTGCTAATCATCAGAGAGTTCTGCATATATTAATTAATTTATTCTCAAAACCACCCAATGAGGAAGGTATCATTATTATCCTCATTATAAGGGAAAGGCTGATTATACACACCTTTTTGAAGGATTACTCAAGTTTTAAGATTCCTTAATTTCTGTTCATATCCAGTCAATCCCTGAGATTCACTTCAAGCTATTTTGTTTGACTGTAAAAACTCCTTCCAATAATAAGCAAGAAAAATGAGTTAGGTTCACATAGATCTAAACTGAGTTTGTATCTACAATGGGTCACAGTCCTTGCAGCACAGCAAGATTGACAGGCATAGTGTTTGATAAGAACTAAAAGAATTTCACTCAGGTTCAAGTGTGAGACTTATCTAACAACTTCTCCGGTTTCATTGTTTGAAATGTCTTTAACTTGACTTTGCTCATGTGGAGAAGGTTGTTTTTGATTGTGTTTTTGTTTTAGTTTTAAACAATGAGGCCAGAGACTAACAGAGATAACGCACATGAAATTTCATAATACTATCTATTCAGCTGAGCACTTTCTAAGTAAAAATAATAAAAGTGGTCTCTGCAGCACATGAGATTTACAGAAAGTCACACTGCTGATAGCAAAACAAGATTCTCTGTCTTCCATGGCCTGGCAGTCTAGAGAAAATTTAAAAGGGATTAAAAAAATAAAGACCAATTCAATTTCCTTTCAATTACCAAATATCTATTTCCTATAGTATTTTCTGGTTATTGCCTAAAGTAATTTTAAAACCCTAAAACGCTTAATATTTTAATTATTTCCTTCATTGGAGCTTTAACAATACTAACCCTGCAGCTTTCTGTTCAAATCAATGCAATATCTGTGTTCAACAAACTGGTTGATGTATTTGCATGAGCACAGTAGCATGTTCCTAACATTATATACTGTGTCATTAGTAAATGACAAAGTTTTAGACATTTACTCTTTTCTCCTCAATGTTTTCACTTTTTATTTGCCCATGGGCTTTAAAGAATGACATCTGACTTGGGTTTTATATCACTATTTTTCAGGCAATGTTATAACGTCAAAAAGAGCTGAACTGTTTAATTTTACACTCAATAGTTTATAGGCTTTAATAACAGGAGTCAAGAGAGCTCTTAATTGAATACCAGACAGAATCCCCTACATGTACTAGACTGTATTCATATGGAACAAACCAAGCCTGGCTATAGTACCAAAGTTCCAGCTTCAGGACACACAATGTCCACAGCACTGGGGCTATATGCTCCCAAGCACTATGTTTCCTTTATTTGCTTTCTCAGCCTTCAGAGGAAAAGAGGGAACGACCACAGCATGACGAAGTAGCTGAAAGCTAGCCGTTTAGAAGTGCACAGCATTATTTGGTAGATATTACTTCTGAGCACAGTGTGTCAGTAATCCTTCCAATAATAATTTTCTTTACGGTATTTCCACCTGTAAAATAGGTTCAATTTGTTAGACTTGTTCCCCAGGGGATGAGTATTTCCTCCTGAGATTTTATTCCTACAGCTTGGTCATTACCATGAAGCAGGAGTCGTTCTTTCGATTAGAGTTTCCTTCAGGAGAAAATGAAAAGTCAGAAAAAAAAATTACCTGATTCTACAGCTTATATCTCCCTGCATTGCTGCTGAAGACAAAACCTTCTGTACTATGTAACCATGTACGTGTACAACAAGACAAACTTGTTAACTGATTTCCACAAATTAAGACTATAAACATGAGAAGCTATATATCCATATCTATCTCTCTGTATATATATATGAGGAAATAGCTCAAAGGTGTTTATGGCGCTATAATAACCACTCAGTTATCAACTGGTATCTCTGACTGGTTTGATGATACTCTGCCATTATTATATGTTTTCACTTTGTTTATAATTCTTAGTGTAAAATTACTATTACACTATATTTAGAGAAAATACAGCAGAGTGGTTAAGATCAGGAACTCTAGAACCAGACTGCTTATGTTCAAGGACCTGCTCTGACACGTGCTGGGTGTGGCCACTGGGCCTCTGTTCCCTCTCAAATGCGAAGAGTAATAGGACTGGTGGGACTGTTAAGTGACTTAATATATGTCAATTGTTTAGCAGTGTTTTTGGCACATAAAAACTAAAGAAGTGTTCATTATTATTATTCCTATATAAGCAGCATTTTTTTGTTGCTGTTCCTTTCTCAGCCTCATCATCTGGAGTCACTAGTTTTAGTGATGAAACATAACTTCTAAAGCTAAACATACTTCTCAACTTTGGCTGCATATTATAAGAACCAGAAAGCTTTATAAAATTCTGATGCCCTGCCTAATCCCAGAACAATTAAATCAGAATCTCCACTGCCCTAAGACATGCCCTAACACCCAGCAAATGCAATCTCATAGAATGGCTACTTAACCTTATCAAATAAAGGCATTCTTTTTATTGGCTTCCTTTGCAAAAGCTAACTAGGGACACTTTCTCAAATAAACTCTTTTATTTTTCTTGTTTTAAGTAGGATAGGAGACTATAAACTCTGTGAAGCTGAATAAATCTTACCTTGTCTATTGTTGTAGCTGTAGTCCTTATCATAGCATTGGTGTACTGGTACATGATAGGTCATAATAGATATCTGATAAATGAATGCATACATTAAAACTCCTGCTGTCCTCTTTATTCTTCTATCTTTTTGGCTAGTCTCTAGTTTAAGCTGAATAAAAACCAAAATATCCCCAATCTGATATTGTGTCCTACTGTAATATTGTACCCCTGACAATTTTTGTGATTCTTCAGGATGATTCCTGTCACTAAAATTCAATTAGCTCTCCTTTTCTTTCTGATCAGAATTTTCTTCCTAAAATATTTTAGCATTTAATGATTACAATCTGATAAAAGTTGCTGGACTTCTTCTCTTTCATTCCATGCTACCTTGAGATGTTTTAAAGGGATCTTCATTTTAAAATCACATTAGAATTCTCAGTCTTTCCTATCTCCTCATCTTAATGATCTGTAGGTACCCAGTGCCTATTACAATAGTGTTTTATACAACTAAAATAATTATTTTTATAAAACTTACAAGGTTTAATGTAAAGCTATTGCACTTTAGATCTTTGTTCCCAAACAACTGAAAATCTCATGCTCAAATGTCTCCTTATCTCTTCAACATCTCTGCTTAGATATCTCAAAGGCACCTCCAATATCATAAGATTAAGCTCATAATCTACCCCTTAGCATTCATCCAGTTCTACTAGCCAGAAACCAAGAAGTCAGTCTTGCCATCTCTCATATTTAATCAATTGCCAGTCTGCCAATTTCAACTCCTTAAAAAAAACCTCTCAAATCCACTTCATAGAATCTCCCTGCCACCATCATAGTCCAAGCTAACTTCATAGCTTCTCTTTTACAATCTTTACTCTACACTGCAAACATAAACATACATGTAGATATGATGTCCTCTGCCTAAGATCTTTCCATAGTTTTCTATTTTTCTCCAGATAAAGACCAGACTTCTAACGTGGCCAACCAAAATCTGTGTGATGTGTCACATTTGACAGTCTCAGGTCATATCACATTTCCTCTCATTCTTTGGACTCCAACCACACTAGTCTTCCCTCAGTTTCTCGAGTTAGACATAATTCTCCTGCCTTAAGGATTTTAACTGTTTCTGAAGCATAGAAGTATAAAAGAACCACTTGGGGAGCTAAAAAACATCCCAATGCCAAAGCCATATGCCATGCCAATTAAATCAGACTTTCTGGACATGTAATCCAGGTATCAGTATTTTATTTTTCAGGTTCAGGTATCAGTATTTTTTAAAGTTTCCAAGATGATTCCAAAGTTTAGCCAAATGTGAGAACCAACAGTTTTGAATATGAAGTCTTCCTTGATTGGAAGAATCTTAGGAACCTGCCATTCTTCAAGGAATGACTGAACTCACTCTGACTCATCCTTTAGATCTCAACATAAACATCTATAGCTTGGGGTAAACCTTCCCTGACAACCTGACCCACCCCCAAGCTAGCTCATGTCACTCCAATACTGCATCATGTTCCTCTCTTTACAGTAATATCACAGTTAAATTTTTTAATCTATATTTTTTATGATTAACATTTATTATACCAATTATCTATAAGTTTCCATGGAGTCAGGAAAGATTGCTGTTTTGTATCCTCCACTTAATTAAATACACAATCCCTGGGACAAAGTGGGACTTCAAATTTTTTTTGAGTACTACACAAATTTAGATGATTTTTAAACAAGAAACTTAATAAAGGGAGGAGCTTCAAGATGGCGGAAGAGTAAGACACCGAGATCACCTTCCTCCCCACAAATACATCAGAAATACATCTACACGTGGAACAACTCCTACTGAACACCTACTGAACACTGGCAGAAGACCAAAGGGAGGTAGGTACCTGGGTAGGGCAAAAGAAAAAACAGACAGAAGAATAGGGACGGGGCCTGTACCAGTGGGAGGGAGCTATGAAGGAGGGAAGGTTCCCACACACTAGGAGCCCCTTCGCGGGCGGAGGCTGCGGGTGGCGGAGGGGGAAGCTTCGGAGCCGCGGGGGAGAGCACAGCCACAGGGTGCGGAGGGCAAAGCGGGGAGACTCCCGCACAGAGGATCGGGGCCGACCGGCACTCACCAGCCCGAGAGGCTTGTCTGCTCACCCGCCGGGGCGGGCGGGAGCTGGGAGCTGAGGCTCGGGCTTCGGAGGTCGTATCCCAGGGAGAGGACTGGGGTTGGCGGCGTGAACACAGCTTGCAGGGGGAAAGTGCGCCACAGCTAGCCGAGAGGGGGTCTGGGGAAAAGTCTGCAGCTGCCGAAGCGGCGAGAGACTTTCTTCCCTCTTTGTTTCCTGGTGCGCGAGGAGAGAGGATTCAGAGCGCCGCTTAAAGGAGCTCCAGAGACGGGCGCGAGCCGCGGCTATCAGGGCGGACCCCCGAGACGGGCATGAAACGCTAAGGCTGCTGCTGCCGCCACCAAGAAGCCTGTGTGCAAGCACAGGCCACTCTCCACACTGCCCCTCCCGGGAGCCTGTGCAGCCCGCCACTGCCAGGGCGGGGATCCAGGGACAACTTCCCCAAGAGAACTCACCGCGCGCCTCAGGCTGGTGCAACGTCATGCCGGCCTCTACCGCGCAGGCTCGCCCGGCACTCCTTACCCCTCCCTCCCCCCGGCCTGAGTGAGCCAGAGCCCCCGCATCAGCTGCTCCTTTAACCCCCTCCTGTCTGAGCGGGAGCACATGCCCTCCGGCGACCTACACGCAGAGGCAGGGCCAAATCCAAAGCTGAACCCTGGGAGCTGGGCGAACAAAGAGAAAGGGAAATCTCTCCCAGCAGCCTCAGGAGCAGCGGATTAAATCTCCACAGCCAACTTGATGTACCCTGCCTGTGTGGAATACCTGAACAGACAACGAATCATCCCAAATTGAGGAGGTGGACTTTGGCAAGAAGCAAGATATATATTTTCCCCTTTTCCTCATTTTGTGAGTGTGCATCTGTATGCTTCTGTGTGTGATTTTGTCTGTATAGCTTTGTTTTTACCATTTGTCCTAGGGTTCTATTTTTTTTTAATTACTTAAAATTGTTTTTTTCTTGGGCTTCCCTGGTGGTGCATGGTTGAGAGTGCGCCTGCTGACTATGAACCTGCAGCCTGTGAAAAGGAGACCCCAAACACAGTAAGTTAAGCAAAATGAGAAAACAGAAATACAGCAGATGAAGGAGCAAGGTAAAAGCCCACCAGACCTAACAAATGAAGAGGAAAAAGTCAGTCTACCTGAAAAAGAATTCAGAGTAATGATAGTAAAGATGATCCAAAATCTTGGAAATAGAATGGAGAAAATACAAGCAACGTTTAACAAGGATCTAGAAGAACTAAAGAGCAAACGAATGATGACCAACACAATAAATGAAATTCAAAATTTGCTACAAGAAATCAATAGCAGAATAACTGAGGCAGAACGGATAAGTGACCTGGAAGATAAAATAGTGGAAATAACTACTGCAGAGCAGGATAAAGGAAAAAGAATGAAAAACATTGAGGAGAGTCTCAGAGACCTCTGGGACAACATTAAACACACCAACATTTGAATTATATGTGTCCCAGAAGAAGAAGAGAAAAAGAAAAGAACTGAGGAAATATTTGAAGAGATTATAGATGAAAACTTCCCTAATATGGGAAAGGAAATAGTTAATCAAGTCCAGGAAGCAGAGAGAGTCCCATACAGGATAAAACCAAGGAGAAACACACCAAGATATATATTAATCAAATTAGCAAAAATTAAATACAAAGAACAAATATTAAAAGCAGCAAGGGAAAAACAACAAATAACACACAAGGGAATCCCCATAAGGTTAACAGCTAATCTTTCAGCAGAAACTCTGTAAGCCAGAAGGAAGTGGCAGGACATATTTAAAGTGATGAAGGAGAAAAACCTGCAACCAAGATTACTCTACCCAGCAAGGATCTCATTCAGATTTGA
>NW_006775603.1:4094853-4100298 GCF_000442215.2 Lipotes vexillifer | reverse complement strand
CTGGGCCCGTGAGCCATGGCCGCTGAGCCTGCGCGTCCAGAGCCTGTGCTCCGCAATGGGAGAGGCCACAACAGTGAGAGGCCTGCATACCGCAAAAAAAAAAAAAAAAAAATTCTTAATAATTACTTTTTATTTTAATAACGTTATTTTATTTTACTTTTTAAAATTTCCTTTTATCTTCTTTTTTCTTTCTTTCATTTTTTCCTTCCTTTTATTCTGAGCCGTGTGGAGGACAGGCTCTTGGTGCTCCAGCCAGACATCAGGGCTGTGCCACTGAGGTGGGAGAGCCAACTTCAAGACATTGGTCCACCAAGACCTCCCAGCACCACGTAATGTCAAATGGCAAAAATCTCTCAGAGATCTCCATCTCAACGCCAAGACCCAGAACCACTCACCGACCAGCAAGCTATAGTGCTGGACACACTATGCCAAACAACTAGCAAGACAGGAACACAACCCCACCCATTAGCAGAGAGGCTGCCTAAAATCATAAGGCTACAGAAACCCCAAAACACACCACCAGATGTGGACCTGCCCACCAGAAAGACAAGATCCAGCCCCACCCACCAGAACACCGGCACCAGGCCCCTCCAGCAGGAAGCTTACACAAGCCACTGAACCAACCTTAGCCACTGGGGGAAGACACCAAAAACTATGGGAACTATGAACCTGCAGCCTGTGAAAAGGAGACCCCAAACACAGTAAGTTAAGCAAAATGAGAAAACAGAAATACAGCAGATGAAGGAGCAAGGTAAAAGCCCACCAGACCTAACAAATGAAGAGGAAAAAGTCAGTCTACCTGAAAAAGAATTCAGAGTAATGATAGTAAAGATGATCCAAAATCTTGGAAATAGAATGGAGAAAATACAAGCAACGTTTAACAAGGATCTAGAAGAACTAAAGAGCAAACGAATGATGACCAACACAATAAATGAAATTCAAAATTTGCTACAAGAAATCAATAGCAGAATAACTGAGGCAGAACGGATAAGTGACCTGGAAGATAAAATAGTGGAAATAACTACTGCAAAGCAAGATAAAGGAAAAAGAATGAAAAACATTGAGGAGAGTCTCAGAGACCTCTGGGACAACATTAAACACACCAACATTTGAATTATATGTGTCCCAGAAGAAGAAGAGAAAAAGAAAAGAACTGAGGAAATATTTGAAGAGATTATAGATGAAAACTTCCCTAATATGGGAAAGGAAATAGTTAATCAAGTCCAGGAAGCAGAGAGAGTCCCATACAGGATAAAACCAAGGAGAAACACACCAAGATATATATTAATCAAATTAGCAAAAATTAAATACAAAGAACAAATATTAAAAGCAGCAAGGGAAAAACAACAAATAACACACAAGGGAATCCCCATAAGGTTAACAGCTAATCTTTCAGCAGAAACTCTGTAAGCCAGAAGGAAGTGGCAGGACATATTTAAAGTGATGAAGGAGAAAACTCTACAACCAAGATTACTCTACCCAGCAAGGATCTCATTCAGATTTGACGGAGAAATTAAAACATTTACAGAAAAGCAAAAGCTAAGAGAATTCAGCAGAACCAAACCAGCTTTCTAACAAATGCTAAAGGAACTTCTCTAGGCAGGAAACACAAGAGAAGAAAAAGACCTACAATAACAAACCCAAAACAATTAAGAAACTGGGAATAGGAACATACATATTGATAATTACCTTAAATGTAAATGGATTAAATGCTCCCACCAAAAGACATAGACTGGCTGAATGGATACAAAAACAAGACCCATATATATGCTGTCTACAAGAGACCCACTTGAGACCTAGGGACACAGAGAGACAAAGTGGGGGGATGGAAAAAGATATTCCATGAAAATGGAAATCAAAAGAAAGCTGGAGTAGAAATTCTCATATCAGACAAAATAGACTTTAAAACAAAGACTATTACAAGAGACAAAGAAGGACACTACATAATGATCAAGGGATCAATCCAAGAAGAAGATATAGCAATTGAAAAGATTTATGCACCCAACATAGGAGCACCTCAATACATAAGGCAAATACTAACAGCCATAAAAGGGGAAACTGACAGTAACACAATCACAGTAGAGGACTTTAACACTCCACTTTCACCAATGGACCGATCATCCAAAATGAAAATCAATAATGAAACACAAGCTTTAAATGATACATTAAACAAGATGGACTTAATTGATATTTATAGGACATTCCATCCAAAAACAACAAAATACACTTTCTTCTCAGGTGCTCATGGAACATTCTGCAGGACAGATCATATCTTGGGTCACAAATCAAGCCTTGGTATATTTACAAAAATTGAAATTGTATCAAGTATCTTTTCCGACCACAATGCTATGAGAGTAGATATCAATTACAGGAAAAAATCTGTAAGAAATACAAACACATGGAGGCTAAACAACACACTACTTAATAACCAAGAGATCACTGAAGAAATCAAAGAGGAAATCAAAAATACCTAGAAACAAATGACAATGAAAACACGACGACCCAAAACCTATGGGATGCAGCAAAAGCAGTTCTAAGAGGGAAGTTTATGGCAATACAGTCCTACCTTAAGAAACAAGAAACATCTCAAATAAACAACCTAACCTTGCACCTAAAGCAATTAGAGAAAGAAGAACAAGAAAATCCCAATGTTAGAAGAAGGAGAGAAATCATAAAGATCAGATCAGAAAAAAATGAAAAAGGAATGGAGGAAATGATAGCAAAGATCAATAAAACTAAAAGCTGGTTCTTTGAGAAGATAAACAAAATTGATAAACCATTAGCCAGACTCATCAAGAAAAAAAGGGAGAAGACTCAAATCAATAGAATTAGAAATGAAAAAGGAGAAGTAACAACTGACACTGCAGAAATACAAAGGATCATGAGGGATTACTACAAGCAACTCTATGCCAATAAAATGGACAACCTGGAAGAAATGGACAAATTCTTAGAAATGCACAAACTGCCGAGACTGAATCAGGAAGAAATAGAAAATATGAACAGACCAATCACAAGCACTGAAATTGAAACTGTGATTAAAAATCTTCCAATAAAAGCCCCGGACCAGATGGCTTCACAGGTGAATTCTATCAAACATGTAGAGAAGAGCTAACACCTATCCTTCTCAAACTCCTCCAAAATATAGCAGAGGGAGGAACACTCCCAAACTCATTCTGCGAGGCCACCATCACCCTGATACGGAAACCAAAGATGTCACAAAGAAAGAAAACTACAGGCCAATATCACTGATGACCATAGATGCAAAAATTCTCAACAAAA
Source organism: Lipotes vexillifer (assembly GCF_000442215.2). Classification (NCBI taxonomy): domain Eukaryota; kingdom Metazoa; phylum Chordata; class Mammalia; order Artiodactyla; family Lipotidae; genus Lipotes; species Lipotes vexillifer. The sequence continues at coordinate 4,097,019 of NW_006775603.1, read as the reverse complement.
TACTAGCAAACAGAATCCAACAACACATTAAAAGGATCATACACCATGATCAAGTGGGGTTTATCCTAGGAATGCAAGGATTCTTCAATATACACAAATCAATAAATGTGATACACCATATTAACAAATTGAAGGAGAAAAACCATATGATCATCTCAGTAGATGCAGAGAAAGCTTTTGACAAAATTTAACACCAACTTATGATAAGAACCCTCCAGAAAGTAGGCATAGAGGGAACTTTCCCCAACATAATAAAGGCCATGTATGAGAAACCCACAGCCAACATCGTCCTCAATGGTGAAAAACTGAAAGCATTTCCACTAAGGTCAGGAACAAGACAAGGGTGCCCACTCTCACCACTCTTATTCAACATAGTTTTGGAAGTTTTAGCCACAGCAATCAGAGAAGAAAAAGGAATCCAAATTGGAAAAGAAGAAGTAAAGGTGTCACTGTTTGCAGATGACATGATACTATACATAGAAAATCCTAAAGATACTACCAGAAAACTGCTAGAGCTAATCAATGAATTTGGTAAAGAAGCAGGATACAAAATTAATGCACAGAAATCTCTTTCATTCCTATACACTAACGATGAAAAATCTGAAAGTGAAATTAAGAAAACACTCCTATTTACCATTGCAACAAAAAGAAAATAATATCTAGGAATAAACCTATCTAAGGAGACAAAAGACCTGTATGCAGAAAATTATAAGACACTAATGAAAGAAATTAAAGATGATACTAATAGATTGAGAGATATACCTTGTTCTTGGATTGGAAGAATCAACATTGTGAAAATGAATCTACTACCCAAAGCAATCTACAGATTCATTGCAATCCCTATCAAACTACCACTGGCATTTTTCACAGAATTAGAACAAAAAATTTCACAATGTGTATGGAAACACAAAAGATCCCAAATAGCCAAAGCAATCTTGAGAAAGAAAAACAGAGCTGGAGGAATCAGGCTCCCTGACTTCAGACTACACTATAAAGCTACAGTAATCAAGACAGTATGGTACTTGCACAGAAACACAAATGTAAATCAATGGAACAGGATAGACAGTCCAGAGATAAACCCACGCACATATGGTCACCTTATCTTTGATAAAGGAGGCAAGAATATACAGTGCAGAAAAGACAGCCTCTTCAATAAGTGGTGCTGGAATAACTGGACAGCTATTTGTACAAGAATGAAATTAGAACACTCCCCAACACCATACACAAAAATAAACTCACAATGGATTAAAGACCTATATGTAAGGCCAGACACCTTCAAACTCCTAGAGGAAAACATAAGCAGAACACTCTATGACATAAATCACAGCAAGATCCTTTTTGACCCACCTCCTAGAGAAATGGAAATAAAAACAAAAATAAACAAATGGGACCTAATGAAACTTAAAAGCTTTTGCACAGCAAAGGAAACCATAAGATGAAAAGACAACCCTCAGAATGCAACAAAATATTTGCAAATGAAGCAACTGACAAAGGATTAATCTCCAAAATTTACAAGCAGCTCATGCCGCTCAATATTAAAAAAACAAACAACCCAATTCAAAAATGGGCAGAAAACCTTAATAGACATTTCTTCAATGAAGATATACAGATTGCCAACAGACACATGGAAGAATGCTCAACATCATTAATCATTAGAGAAATGCAAACCAAAACTACAACGAGATATCATCTCAAAGCAGTCAGAATGGCCATCATCAAAAAATCTACAAACAATAAATGCTGGAGAGGGTGTGGAGAAGAGGGAACCCTCTTGCACTGCTGGTGGGAATGTAAATTGGTACAGCCACTATGGAGAACAGTATGGAGGTTCCTTAAAACACTAAAAATAGAACTACCATAGGACCCAGCAATCCCAGTACTGGGCATATTCCCTGAGAAAACCATAATTCAAAAAGAGTCATGTACCACAATGTTCATTGTAGCTCTATTTACAATAGCCAGGACATGGAAGCAACCAAAGTGTCCATCAACAGATGAATGGATAAAGAAGATGTGGCACATATATACAGTGGAATATTACTCTGCCATAAAAAGAAATGAAGGTGAATTATTTGTAGTGAGGTGGATGAACCTATAGTTAGTCATACAGAGTGAAGTAAGTCAGACGGAGAAAAAGAAATACTGTATGCTAACACATATATATGG
>NW_006775603.1:4093532-4094843 GCF_000442215.2 Lipotes vexillifer | reverse complement strand
AAAAAAAAAAAGGTCATGAAGAACCTAGGGGCAAGACGGGAATAAAGATGCAGATCTAGTAGAGAATGGACCTGAGGATATGGGGAGGGGGAAGGGTAAGCTGGGAAGAAGTGAGAGAGTGGCATGGACATATATACACTACCAAACGTAAAATAGCTAGCTAGTGGGAAGCAGCCACATAGCACAGGGAGATCAGCTCGGTGCTTTGTGACCGCCTGGAGGGGTGGGATAGGGAGGGTGGGAGGGAGGAAGATGCAAGAGGGAAGAGATATGGGGACATATGTATATGTATAAATGATTCACTTTTTTATAAAGCAGAAACTAACACACCACTGTAAAGCAATTATACTCCAATAAAGATGTTAAAAAAAAAGAAACAATACATCTTACAGTAATCATTGACTGATGCCTTAAATGAGCATCTCAATTATATAGCCAAGACAATGTGCTGCCAGCTAATAACTGAGCTTTTTTTTTTTTAAATTTGGAATGAGGAGGATTTGCAACACTCATTCTTCCTGGGTACAGATGGGTGAGCTCTGCATAATAAGGATAAAGGAATGCTTTTCAAAAGCCTTCAATATGATCTTACCTAACTCTGTAGAGAAGAGAATAAGTGGTCATATTAGATCTATAATTTGAACAATTCTATAACAACAAGAACAACAGTAGCAATAATAAGAGTAATATGTTACCTATGATAGGCGCTTCTTATATTCCAGGTCTCCTTTTAAGGCATGTATGTATTCTATCTCATTAGAGAGAGAACCACAAAATACCCATGGAATAGAAACTGTTGAAACTTTTGGGGATGAAACAGAGTCCATTTAGGAGAAAGCCCTCTTAATAACAGAGATCTTCTTGAGAAGTCCAGCCCCTGGCTAAAAACCTATGTATGAGTTTTAGGCAATTACAAAGGCTTTACCTGACAGGCCTGCTGAAGGGAATTGTAGTCAAGAACTCAGACCCCTTTGGGGGACCACACTTTTATGTAATATCTGCGTTGTTAGCCCGGGAGCCTCCATTCAGAAGCTTCGCTATCAGAGCCCTGGGCTCTGAGAACATCCTGCCAAGAACATCCTATTCACAGAAAGGGGTAACCTTGAGGACACTTCATTTCATTCTAACTTAACACTCAATACTTTTCCATTCCTAGCCCTTCCTTTTCCTTTCTTCCTTCCCCTCCAATCCCCACTCAGGTCCATAAAACTTCAGGAGCCTTTTGATCGGGGTTCCTCTAGCACCAACACAGTTCTCCGCACCCCATCTGTGCTGATACACTTGACTCTCGCCTACTGCCGTTCTGTAGGG
>NW_006775603.1:4092582-4093522 GCF_000442215.2 Lipotes vexillifer | reverse complement strand
GTAGGGAAAAACTGAACATTACATAAGCCAGGACTTTTTTTTTATAGACTTGCTTTTCCTATGGCGTGATTAAAGCCTTAATTCTTACTTTTATTTTACTTGCTGGCTTTTTTTTTTTATAAAACATCTTTATTGGAGTATAATTGCTTTACAATGATGTGTTAGTTTCTGCTTTATAACAAAGTGAATCAGCTATACGTATACATACATCCTCATCTCTCCTCCCTCTTGCGTCTCCCCCTACCCTCCCTATCCCACCCCTCTAGGTGGTCACAAAGCACCGAGCTGATCTCCCTGTGCTCTGTGGCTGCTTTCCACTAGCTATTTTACATTTGGTAGTGTATATATTTGACTTGCTGTCTTAATCAGCTACTCCCACACTGTGGCAGTGCAGCTCTCCCCAGCTCAGCTCTTGACATCTCTCCTTTTATAATGGTAGATCACAACTACTGAAGACTTCCTGTAAGACAAGCATTGTGCCAAATCTCAGATACTACTTAACTTACGGTTTTACCATGTAGCTACTATAATTATCCTAATTTTAACAGGTGAGAAAATTGAGATTGGAGAGCTTAATTGACCTGTTCCAAGTCATTCAGCTAAGAAGTGAAATAGCCAAGATTTGAACTCAGGCAGTTTAGCCCCAGAAACAACTAGGTCTATCTGACCTCAATCAATAAGATACTTTTCAAAGAAGGATACAAAAAGGGGCATATTAACAGTCCTAATGGGTTTTAAGTGCTCATTTCCCCAGTTTAGCTCTATTCATGTTTTGGAGTCTCTGTTGAGAAACTGAAATTTCCTTATAACAAAACTCCCTTTTTTTGTTTCAACTATTCAGTTTGGCTTTCTGTCACATGGACCAATAGATTTATAACTAAAATGCATGGACACTGTGTTATGTTGTATGAATACATTCTATAACTAAGTCAATGTAGGG
>NW_006775603.1:4090660-4092572 GCF_000442215.2 Lipotes vexillifer | reverse complement strand
AGGGAAAGAAAGATGTTTTTGCAAGAACGGGCAAACAATGAAAAACACTGGACTGGGTGTTTAAAGGTTTTACTCCAAGTAAGAATCAGACTTTTTGAATCTTAGTGTTTTCATCTGAAAGTGAAATGATTTCTTAATGTAAATGAATTCCAAACTCTTTTCTCACAATTCACAACTTGTTAGTGATTGGGTCTATTTTATGGATAGTTTCTTGTAGTATGAGCAAATCAATTAAAAATATATATATAAAATCAAATAAGGATCATTGTTATTGACAAAGGGGAAACTCGTGGAATCATTTATATCCCCCTATTAAACTGCAAGTCCCACAAAGGCAAAGATCTTAACCTGTTTTATTTACTGATGCATACCAAGCACCTATACAGTTCACACACAACAAATATTTGTTGAATGCATGAATGGGTCTCATTTTTCTCAAAGAATAAATTAAATTTCAGTGCCTCGAGGGTTTTGTGGCATGCAAGTTTTATCTCAAGGCAAGGGATAAATCAGCTAATCTCATAAAATCCTGTCTAGCTTTGTGATTCTACGATTGTTTAATATGACTGGATATATACCAACTGTCATTCCTGTGATGGACAAGAGATGATTTCTCATTCAAATTTTCCAAATAACTCTCACTATGAGCAGTACTCAGCCATTGCAATCAGTTTATCTGACGCTAATTCTGACATGACACTTTTGTCTAGGTCACTGTGTAATTCTTCCTTTCCAGCTCCCTCTTTATCAGATCTGCTTATGCTCAAAATGAGGATTGAGTGCTTGGATTTCATGGGTAACTGTGAATCATCAAATGATTGATTATGTCTCTGAACATTATGACTAGCTTTGAATACAATTTTTATTTCATGGTAAAATATTGCAAACATTTAAGCAATTGAGACTTCCATAAATCAGGCATATTTTAAAATGCTGGCATACTTCAAAAAAGAGTTGATACTACTTTGTGGATTTATGTGTTTTTCTAATTACTCTTTTAAAATTAATATTCCTAAATATGATTCCCCATATATACTTCCATTGGCAATCATTAGCTATAACCACATATATATAACAAGCATGGGAAAATGCAGGGGTATTTGGAAAAGGTTAGGACTAACTAATCACAATATTCTGCAAGAGATTTAGCAATAAACAATCTAGTGGACGCTAATACAACACTGTAAATAGTTTAAGCACATTATTCTCCTATCACTCAACATTTATAATCAGGAAGACACTTATTTATTAAAAACCCACTGTGCTGGTGTTATGGGGTACGGGGAAACATAGAACATCATCTATCTCCTCAAAGACTTTGTGATCTTTTTGACAAGACAAAGCAACAAAATTTTAAAAAAGGAAAAAAGTACGACAAATTCCACTAGGTAGTATGTTCGTAATTTCCAAAAGACTGATATAAATTATAAGTGCTCAGTATTTAATGATGGGAGGTAATCTGTGAGAAAGGATTAGACTTCATCAAAGAAAATGATTAGAAAAAGCAGAGCTTTGTATAATAGTTTGTCTGCAAGACAGCCACAGATAATTCCTCCTATGCCTGTGCGTGTATAACAATCTTTCATCAAAAGATACAGTCCATTCCCTTCTCCTTGACTCTGGGTTTGCTCTCTGACTTGCTTTCATCTATAGAATGAGGCAGAAGGGATAGTACATGATTCTGGGCCTGGGCCTTAAGAGATCTTGCAGCTTTTCTTTTCTTATTTTTGGAAGCCAATAATCAAGTTTTTAAAAAAGGCTGTAGGGCTTCCCTGGTGGCACAGTGGTTGAGAGTCCGCCTGCCGATGCAGGGGACATGGGTTCGTGACCCAGTCCGGGAGGCTCCCACATACCGCAGAGCGGCTGGGCCCGTGAGCCATGGCCGCTGGGCCTGCGCGTCCGGAGCCTGTGC
>NW_006775603.1:4088285-4090608 GCF_000442215.2 Lipotes vexillifer | reverse complement strand
CAAAAAAAAAAAAAAAAAAAAAAAAAAGGCTGGGCTAGAATACTTAATAATGAGAGATTATGTGGAAAGAAAAAGAAGCCACATGGATGAGAACTCAGGGACCCCAGCGAACAGCTGGCACCATAGCCCCAGACATGTGAGTGATGCCATCTTGGATCCTCTGCCCCAGTTGAGCTATACTAATCAACACCATGTGGAGCAGAACTGATCCATCCCCACTGAGCCCAGGCTGCATAACACACCCACGGAATACTTAGAAATAAAACAGTTTTTGTTTCAAGCCAATAATACTGGGGCTGTTTTGTTATTCAGTAATAAATAATTGAAACCCATGGTTTATGGACAGTCAATGGTTGCTTTTGTCTCTGAAGTTGACTGGAAGCCTTCAAGCCTTCTAGAAAGCAGTAGGAAGTTGAACATACATGTACATACATGAGAGATATTCTTTTCTTTCCCCAATAGCTTCTTTTATATCATAAGCTTTTTTTAAAAAATTTAAAAATGTTTCCCTACTGTAATTCATATAGACATTTCTGCCTGAAGTTTCATCTTTGCAGTGATTGAAACACTTTCAGAATTGTCTATGCTTTGCAAAACAAGGCAAATTAGATCATGATTTGTTTTCTATGGCTGCCATAACAAATTACTGCAATTTCAGCAGTTTAAAACAACGTAAATTTGTTCTCTCACAGTTCCAGAGAACAGATCTGAAATCAAGGTGCTATCAGGGCTGTGCTTTCTCCAAAGCATCTAGGTGAGAATCTTTCCTTGCCTTTTCCGGCTTCTGGTGGCTCCAGGCAGTCCTTGGCTTGTGCCTGTGAAACTCCCATCTCTGCTTCTAAGGTCTTTATATAGCCATCTCATCTTTTTCCTTCTCTGTCTCAAATGTCCCACCATCTTTCTAAGGATTCTTGTCATTGAATTTATGGTCCACTTGGATAATCCATGCTGACCTCATTTCAAAGTCCTTATATTAATTATATCTGCAAAGGCCTTTCTACTAAATAAGGTCACATTCACAAGTTTCAAGGGATAGTTCATGGACATATTTTTTTGGGGGGGGGGGTTGAGGATGACCATTCAACTCAGTACTGATCACAGTTCATAAATTCTCACTTTAGTATCAATGTTTTTTTTTTTTTCCTTTGGCCACGCCATGGGGCTTGCAGGATCTTAGTTCAACAACCGGGGTTCAAACCTGAGCTCCCAGCAATGGAAGTGCAGAGTCCAAATTACTGAAACACCAGGGAATTCCCAGTATCAAGTTTTTGATCAGGCCTATTTAGTTAAAACACAATTTCTTTGGGGAAAAAGTTTAAGAAAACCATATCCATTGGAGACAAATGATTTTCTGTATTATTGACTGATTTAAATTTCCTTAAATTAGAATTGAGAAAGCACTTGTCAAACAATGATGAGTTTGCTCTTCCTGTAGTACTTATTATCTGAGGAGAATTAAACCAGATTTTAGTCACTTACTTGCCTATTTCCCCTAGCAGAATCATCTTTTTACTCATTATAATACCTGCAGAACTTCTGTATTGCTAACATATAGCATACAGCCAATAAATGGCTTTGATCCAAATATTTGTTTTTTATTCTCAGTACATTGTACTTGGTTTAATAAATGTATGAACAGACTTATTATTCCTTAGACATACCCAGATGCATTTCATGTATACCTTTTTATCTGCTATGGAGAAAAACAGTAGGAAAATATCTCTTACTTCTTTAGTCTAATCTATGTTTGGCTTCTAAAGCCAATTGTAGAAAATGGAAGGGAAAGAATAAGCTATGTGTGGTTACCTGCAGTCAGACATAGATACTAAAATCAGAGTGAGTAAAAGTGTACACACCTCAAATATTTTCAAATAACTTTTACATTCTGTACTTCTATCACTATGTTAATTCAGTCAACATTTTTGTTGATCTGTAATTCTTTTATATTTAAATATATAATTTGTCTTATTTATAATAGCAAGTAAAAAATAGGATAAACTCTTTTTTTTTTTTGCGGTACGCGGACCTCTCACTGTTGTGGCCTCTCCCGTTGCGGAGCACAGGCTCCGGACACGCAGGCTCGGTGGCCATGGCTTACGGGCCCAGCCACTCCGCGGCATGTCGAATCTTCCTGGACCGGGGCACGAACCCGTGTCCCCTGCATCGGCAGGCGGACTCTCAACCATGCGCCACCAGGGAAGCCCAATAGAATAAACTCTTAATGAAAGTTGGTCATTTATGTTACATACACTAAAACCTTGCTCTGGGGCTTCCCTGGTGGCGCAGTGGTTGGGAGTCCGCCTGCCGATGCGGGGGATGCGGG
>NW_006775603.1:4080181-4088182 GCF_000442215.2 Lipotes vexillifer | reverse complement strand
AAAAAAAAAAAAAAAAAAAAAAAAAAAAAAAAGAAAGAAAACCTTGCTCTGAGAACATAATTTTTCTATAGGTTTGCCTATCATATACTCTACGTAAAGAATATGTATTACTTAAGGTATCTTTCCTTAATGTAAAAAATCAATAAGTAGGTATCATTTTTGCCTTGTGAATAATAATTAAGATCACAGGTTACTGAGGATGAAGTCATTAATCAATCTTGCCCTTCTGTACATAGTAGGAATCATTCCAAAAGTTTTGGAAAGAGATGTTCTATTCAACTAAGGAAATGATTTGCAGCTGGAAGCTTGTCCTCCCAGAAAAAACAAACCGTAACCTTTCCCCAAAGTCAAAGCAGAATAGAACACCAGATGCATAAAAGCTTCAATCCAAAGAATAAAGACACATATGCAGAGAAGACACTTGGGCAGTATCAGAAAATTTGGAATAAAAATGTAGAATATAGGCAGACTAAAACAGAGATTATTCTCTTAGCCATACCTTTCTGAGGAATATCTCTAGCTCTTTAATAAAAATGCATTTAAGAGTCAGTAACAGAATCCCATCACATGTCTTTATGAATTTTGTGAACCATATGGTAAAATGTATAAAATTTTATTATACTAAATTAATAAAATCCAGAGTAAATGAACCTAGGAGAAGGTGATCAACCTATAGTACCAATTATGGAATCCTTAATAGAGAAATAGATAAGAACCTTCCTTTATATGATACTGCTTTAAAAGGTTTATTTCTCAGGAATATTGACTCAGTCATTATATTGAGTCTTTCTGTATAATCCTCTTCTAAAATTGGAGATGTTAGCTGCTTTTCTTTCTATGGAAACCATTTTGGGGGTTTATTAAAATCTCAATTCAATTTAAAGAAGTATTAATTTGGTTAAAGTAAAAAAATCATCTCTGGATTTAAACACATTAGATTATTTTCAAAACACACTGTAAAGAAAATAGTCAGGATTAAAATTTTCTCCAAGATGTGATTTGGAGAAAAAAATATATAACAGTCATGGTATCTATCATTTATGGAGGGCTTACTGTGTACCTGAAACTGATGAGCATTTACATTCATTATTTCATTTAATCTTAATCACAAAGTTATCTGAGTTTTAAGCTATTAAGTTAACCCTTATAAAATTTCTAAAATTTTACAATTTTGACCTGAAAATTGAAATTACATACACTGTAATAAAAATGTAGACAAAGAACAATTTGGTTTTAGATTAATTCTTGTTCACTTAATACATAAGAAATCAGAAGATCATCTGTTTTTTCTAGAATGTTTTATAAATGCAATATTCCATTGATCTATATTTGTTTCTGTGCCAGTACCATACTGCCTTGATTACTGTAGCTCTGTAGTATAGTCTGAAGTCAGGAAGCCTGATTCCTCCAGCTCTGTTTTCTTTCTCAAGATTGCTTTGGCTATTCAGGGTCTTTTGTGTTTCCATACAAATTGTGAAATTTTTTGTGCTAGTTCTGTGAAAAATGCCATTGGTAGTTTGATAGGGACTGCACTGAATCTGTAGATTGCTTTGGGTAGTATAGTCATTTTCACAATGTTGATTCTTTGAATCCAAGAACATGGTATATCTCTCCATCTATTTGTATCATCTTTAATTTCCTTCATCAGTGTCTTATAGTTTTCTGCATACAGGCCTTTTGTCTCCTCAGGTAGGTTTATTCCCAGGCATTTTATTCTTTTTGCTGCAATGGTAAATGGGAGTGTTTCCTTAATTTCTCTTTCTGATTTTGCAACATTAGTGTATAGGAATGCAAGAGAGTTCTGTGCATTAATTTTGTATCCTGCGACTCTACCGAATTCATTGATTAGCTCTAGTAGTTTTCTTTAGGATTGCATCTTTAGGATTCTCTATGTATAGTATCGCGTCATCTGGGAACAGTGACAGTTTTACTTCTTCTTTTCTGAGTTGGATTCCTTTTATTTCTTTTTTGTCGCTGATGCTGTGGCTAAAACTTCCAAAACTATGTTGAATAACAGCGGTGAGAGTGGGCAACCTTGTCTTGTTCCTGATCTTAGTGGTAATGGTTTCAGTTTTTCACCACTGAGAACAATGTTAGCTGTGGGTTTGCCATATATAGCCTTTATTATGTTGAGGTAAGTTCCCTCTATGCCTACTCTCTGGAGGGTTTTTATCATAAATGGGTATTGAATTTTGTCTACAACTTTTTCTTCATCTATTAAGATTATCATGTGGTTTTTGTCCTTCATGGAACAGGACAGAAAGCCCAGATATAAACCCACACACATATGGTCACCTTATCTTTGATAAAGGAGGTAAGACTATACAATGGAGAAAAGACAGTCTCTACAATAAGTGGTGCTGGGAAAACTGGACAGCTACATGTAAAACAATGAAATTAGAACACTCCCTAACACCATACACAAAAATAAACTCAAAATGGATTAAAGACCTACATGTGAGGCCAGACACTATCAAACTCTTAGAGGAAAACATAGGCAGAACACTCTATGACATAAATCACAGCAAGATCCTTTTCGACCCACCTCACAGAGAAATGGAAATAAAAACAAAAATGAACAAATGGGACCTAATGAAACTTAAAAGCTTCTGCACAGCAAAGGAAACCATGAACAAGATGAAAAGACAACCCTCAGAATGGGAGAAAATATTGCAAATGAAGCAACCGACAAAGGATTAATCTCCAAAATATACAAGCACCTCGCAGCTCAATATCAAAAAAAAAGAAAAAAAAATCGAAAAATGGTCAGAAGACCTAAATAGACATTTCTCCAAAGAAGATATACAGATTGCCAACAAATATATGAAAGAATGCTCAACATCACTAATCATTAGAGAAGTGCAAATCAAAACTACAATGAGGTATCACCCCACACTGGTCAGAATGGCCATCATCAAAAAATCTACAAACAATAAATGCTGGAGAGGGTGTAGAGAAAAGGGAACCCTCTTGCACTGTTAGTGGGAATGTAAATTGATACAGCCACTATGGAGAACAGTATGGAGGTTCCTTAAAAGACTAAAATATAGAACTACCATATGACCCAGCTGGGCATATACCCTAAGAAAACCATAATTCAAAAAGAGTCATGTACCAAAATATATATATGTATAACTGACTCACTCTGTTATAAAGCAGAAACTAACACACCATTGTAAAGCAATTATACCCCAATAAAGATGTTAAAAAAAAAAAGAGTCATGTACCAAAATGTTCATTGCAGCTCTATTTACAGTAGCCAGGATGTGGAAGTAACCTAAGTGTCCATGGACACATGAATGGATAAAGAAGATGTGGCACATATATACAATGGAATATTACTCAGCCATAAAAAGAAACGAAATTGAGTTATTTGTAGTGAGGTGGATGGACCTAGAGTCAGTTATACAGAGTGAAGTAAGTCAGAAAGAGAAAAACAAATACCGTATGCTAACACATATACATGGAATCTAAAAAAAAAAATAGTTCTGAAGAACCTAGGGGCAGGACATGAATAAAGATGCAGACGTAGAGAATGGACTTAAGGACACGGAGAGGGGGAAGAGTAAGCTGGGACGAAGTGAGAGAGTGGCATGGGCATATATACACTACCAAATGTAAAATAGATAGCTAGTGGGAAGCAGCTGCATAGCACAGGAGAACATCTCGGTGCTGTGTGACCACCTAGGGGGGTGGGATAGGGAGGGAGGGAGGGAGAGGATATGGGGATATATGTATACTATAGCTGATTCACTTCGTTATACAGCAGAAACTAACACAATATTGTAGAGCAATCATACTCTAACAAAGATGTTAAAAGAAAACAAGAAATACATACAACTTGTATATGTAATGAGATTATTAATCACTATGTCATTAAAATAATACACACTATAAAAAATAAATAAATGCAGTGTTATTGTGGAAAGTGAAATAGAAACTGTAGATTTTCACATTAATTTTGGTTCTGGTAAAGCTGTTTTCTAACCCAGAGGGAAAAGATTCCTGAAACACTTCAAACGTCATCTCAGTTCTCAAAAGTGTTATTACAATATTTTATGCAGTCAAAATAAAAGCTGCATTGGACATATTTTGAAATATATTTGGGACAGGAGGGCATAAAATGACAAGCACTATTGTGTGAAGTCTAAATTTATTGAGCTGAACACTATCAGAGAAACATCTGTACAGGTTACCACAGGTGACTAGAGTATTGTGCTAATGAGGGTAACATCCAAGTTTAATACTCGTATACGGTAGTTAGCTTGGAGAGCAGAAACACCTCCCTCCAGCCAGAGCTTGTTCTCCTAACCTCAGCCAGCTCTCCAATGCACATAATTAAGCTTATAAGGAAAACTCAAGAGACAGATTGATTCATCAAAATGCAGCATTACCATAGGAAAAATAACTAAAAAGATGTACCAAATATGTTTTACTAAATATACTAAATTTAAAATGCCAGTATAAAACTTTACATCTTTTTATTATGGAAAATTTCAAATATATATATGGAGAATTGAATCATGAACCTAAGTACTCATCACTCTGCTTAAGCAATTATTAACTCATTTTCCGTCTTGTTTATTTATACCCCTACTCTTTTTTGCTACCATCCCTGTCTAATTTATTTTGAAATAAACACCAGACATTATAAATTTTATTTCTAATTATTTTAGTATATATCTCTGAAAATTAAGAGGTCTTTTTGTTTTGTTTTGTTTAGCGGTACGCGGGCCTCTCACTGTTGTGGCCTCTCCCGTTGCGGAGCACAGGCTCCGGACGTGCAGGCTCAGCAGCCATGGCTCACGGGCCCAGCCACTCCACGGCATGTGGGATCTTCCGGGACCGGGGCACCAACCCGTGTCCCTTGCATCGGCAGGCGGACTCTCAACCACTGAACCACCAGGGAAGCCCAAGAGGTCTTTTTAAAACACAATCATGATGACATTATCATGCTCCCTAAAATTTATAATTTCTCAAAATTATCAAATACAGTTTGTATTCTAATTGCCTTTATTTATTCAAATTAGGATCCATATTTCACAATATTTAATATGTCTCTCGAGTCTTTTTAGTTAAGGATTCTCCATTACCTGTCTTCATATGTTCTACAATCTATGTGTCAAAGAAAAATGAATTACATTTTCTGTAGTTTCCCAAGGTCTGGATTGTGATGAATCCTTCTGTATCACTTAACATGTCCTTTTGCCCATTGTATTTTCTGTAAATTGGTAAATCTAGAGGGTTGATCTAATTTAGTGTAATATTTGGCAAGAATTTGCTGTTGTGTACTTCAAACAGAAGCTACATAATGTCTGTCTCCTACTCTCTTAGTAATATTATCAACTATTGATGTTCATTTATTACCTTCATTAGTGTTGCAGGCTGAATTGTGTTGCCCTAAAATTCATATATTGAAACCCTAATCCCCAGTACTTCAGAATGTGACTGCATTTGGAGAAAGGGTCTTTAAAAGAGGTAGTTAAAGTTAAATGAAGTCATACGAATTGTCCCTAATCTGATCAGACTGGTGTACTCAGAGGTAGCAGATGTTAGGATATACAGAGAGACACCAGGGATACAAGCACTTAGAGGAAAGACCATGTGAGGACACAGTAAGAAGGTGGCCATCTTCAAACCAAGGAGAGAAGCCTCAGAAGAAACCAAACCTACTGACACCTTGATCTTGGACTTCCAGCCTCCAGAACTGTAAGAAAATAAATTGTTTGTTTAAGCCACCCAGTGTGTGGTGCTTTTTTTATGGCCTAGCGAACTAATGTAATTATTGATGATAAAATGCCAATGTTTCAATTATATCATTTCTTCTTAGTTATGAGGAATATTTGAATTAAAACCCTATTTTTCTTCATTAATTATTTGGTTAACCTGAGGTAGGTTTTGTCTTCACAAAAAAGATAAATTGGTTCACCACCATCCTTTAAGGAGGAATATATCATTATTACTCATGATTTAACCATATTTGGTGGTGAAATAGTAAGTGCTCTGGCTTCCTGCCCTAGAATCAACCCTGGGGAAACTACAGATTGAAACGTAGATTCCAGACACCTATATAACAGCACTGTGGGGAACTCCTGGGAAAGGTAAGCATATACTGAAGTGGTATGTCTAGAATACATGTAGTTGCAGCCTGGGAAAAGGGCAACAGAAAGCAACAATAAATTAGGAGATCAAAGCATTTTAAATCCAGCTCCGGCCTTTTCCACGTTTTGACTTGGAATAGCATTGCCTGGGTCTTCCTTGCAGAAATCTGATGTAGTTACTCACAGCACAGATTAATTTATTGGGAGTGGGACAGTGCAAAGAACAGCAGAACACTACAAAAGTTCTGCTGGGATACGGAATAAAAAAACGCAGATAGAGGTTGACCAGCTTTATACACTTACTTGCCCACTTTCCTCCTCTAGACCTCCAGGACTAGGAGATTTACAACCTAGTGATAATTCCTATCCCAATAACTTCTTCTTCCTTAAAGATTTTAACAGTTTATCTTTGATGTGGTGGCAAAAGGTGACTAACTGTAGTATTGTGGCATGTGGAGTTCTCTTGCCTAGGGCTCATCACTTTTCTAAGCCTTGAACCTACCGAGAACAACAGAGACTAAAGTGACTATCTCTTACACATTATGAGAAAAGCATCTTTCAGATGAATATGAGCCCTCAGGCCAAAATGTTTATACATCTGAGGATTCAAAAGAAAACACAACAACCTGAGCAACACAGTGGCAAGACTGTAAAGGGTCTCAGATTTGACCCCATCTTCAAGATAACATTATCCTGCCACAATTTCATGATGTTAGCAGAAGACATATTCCTGGGTCAGATACTACATCCCATAGCAATAGCAATATCTGCATTGGTACCTGTTCCACAGCCCCAGTTTCCACAGTATGATACAAAGAGGGCCAGGTGAGGCCTACATAAGCAGTATGTTGCATTACAGGAGAGAAACCCTGAACTTAGGGAACCCAAATCTTTTACAACAGGCAATAAGCCTGCCTGCCCTTTGCTCCTGAGGGAGACATCATTTTTATTATATTGGACAGTAAACAAATCTGGCCTTTGCTGTGGAGAAAGACACTATTTCTATCTTCCAGGGCTGTTTACTATACAAACATTTTTGAAAGAACAGTTTAAAATAAAGGCAGGGGCTTCCC
Source organism: Lipotes vexillifer (assembly GCF_000442215.2). Taxonomy (NCBI): domain Eukaryota; kingdom Metazoa; phylum Chordata; class Mammalia; order Artiodactyla; family Lipotidae; genus Lipotes; species Lipotes vexillifer. The sequence goes on along the minus strand of NW_006775603.1, from coordinate 4,081,008 downwards.
TGGTGGCACAGTGGTTGAGAGTCCGCCTGCCGATGCAGGGGACGCGGGATCGTGCCCCGGTCCGGGAAGATCCCACATGCCGCGGAGCGGCTGGGCCCATGAGCCATGCCCGCTGAGCCTGCGCATCTGGAGCCTGTGCTCCGCAACGGGAGAGGCCACACACAAAAAACCAAAAACAAACAAACAAACAAACAAACAAAAAAACAATAAAATAAAGGCAGTCAGTGCCTCAGTTCATAAAAGGTGCAAAAACAGTAGAGACTCAGGAAAAACTGTCTCCCAACACATATTCAATGTGAAACGTGAAGTAGAAAACAACTGATCCAGTATTTATGAGAGGAATATTTTAGTATAAGTTATCAAAACAAAAGTGGAGCTATCAATATAAAGCATAGACTATATATATATATAAATTAATTTATATAGATCTATACGAATTTATATATATATTGTTATAAAGCATAGAATATATATACGAATTTATTCATGACCAGAATGAAAACCACCCATTTCGGATAGGGTAATCTCCAGGGATGCATTTAGGGACGGCTTCATGGGAGATTTCAACTGGCTGACTCTTAACTGTCAAGGAAAGGTAAAATCATATATTCCTTTTAAAGTTTAACAAAATACCATCTGGCAAAACTCAAATCATTAGTTAGGGCATACTAACCAAATAAATATTGACACAGCTATATTTGCACCCTTGTATTTAGGATAAGTACAATTCCTGACTGTCCTATTTCCTCAGCTTATACACCAATTATTGTCTTACAGATTGACTGATAACATGAAGGGTTATTAAGCATGAAACAACAGCGCACCTG
>NW_006775603.1:4061685-4080171 GCF_000442215.2 Lipotes vexillifer | reverse complement strand
ATTCCTGCTATTAATGTTTCCTCACATGTGGTCCATTGTTATCCTGCACTGAATCTGAAATGGTGACATGATTTAATCAAAACGTGCTGCATTGATTGGAACCTGAACTTGAAAAGCTAGTATGACATAGTATTGCCGTCCTTAGGCACAAAGAAAAACACATTAAAAATGATATCGTTTAAAATGAATTTTCTTCATCTACATGACAACATCTGTTGGAGTTATAATGACCTGACTTGACAGTGCAATCTAACTGTCCCAAGTATTTAAGTGGAAAGTGGTATACAATAGATGCATGAAGGGTTTTAAACCAAGAATTGGCATGGAAACAATTTGCCACTTAAGACAATGCATGACAGCATGAAACTATCCTAATAAGCATTCTGTAGTATAGATGAATCTTTGAAAACTGAGCTACTGTTTCAAGCATTTCTAAATCTATTTCCTTGCCAATACTTTTATTATTATTTTTTTTTTAAAGCTATTTGTTAAATACTCTAGTAGCCTTCCCCAACTGGCATTCCTCATTTGAATTAAAGAACAAAAAAATAATTTTAGTACCATTTTCTCAATTGTCCCAAGAGTGGTACATATTACCACCAGTACCAGTCAAGACTCATAGGAGAGAAGTTAGTTAATTATATCCAGTGGATGCTTTAGGTACTAAGGCTAATTCTCTGTGTGAGCAACGCTGCTAAGGCTAACTACTGCAGCAAAGATTCACTTACAGAAGAATTCATTCTCTATGTCAATTAAGATGCTGGGGAAATAAACAAGATCCATTAATCAAGAATAAGGCCCCTTGGAGTACAAAGATGTATAAGACATAGTTCCTGTCCATAGTTTATAACATCTTGTTGGAGAGATGATAAATGAGCAAAAGTCAACAAGTCACATTCTACATAACTGCACTGTACACTGACATAAATAAACAGTTACTGCATTATAATATGAAGAGATTAAACTGATAAATCATGTTACCATTTGCCAGTGCAGAAATGAAATTAAAGAAAGGAAATGTTTTTTCTAGGTTGTTTTGGGGAAAAAAAAATTAGGAAAGAGGTGTTATTTGAACTACAAGCATGGAGTGAATAAGAACAAAAGATGGCAGGAAATTCTAGTTTGAAGAATAGCAGAAGCAAAACCCCAGGTTTAAGTGTGATAAATATTAGCAAGTTCTGAGCTAAGGATGGGATTAAAGAGACAGCAACCATAGTTCCTGTGGGGAAATGAAGGGAAACAAGGTTGAATGCAGAGTTAGGAGAAGAATATCAAGGACTCTGAAGGCTTAGGAGATGGGTTTAAGATGAAGTTAGAAAGAGTGAATCTTTTCAAGTGGACACCCATGTGCCTACCACCAAGCCTAGCAAGGAATGTGATGGCTTTTTGGAGGGCTTTGGTTAGTAATATACTCACAGAGAGTATTGCCTGCTTACATATTAAGCACCTATCACATGATCAGTACGGGCTGGGAGTTATCCATATTCTAAACATATTTTCATAATTATCTAACAAACTGGGCATTATCAGTGAGGCTCTCAAAAGTTACTACCTTCCCCTGGTCATATAACCAGGTATGTAGTATCTGCCATTGTATCACAAAAAGGTCTGTCTGATTCTAATGCTATTTAAGCATACAGCATTCATGATGAAAGCAATATTTATGGAATATTAGTTTGGAAACAGAGTGGAAATGAAATGAAGGAAGAAGACACTAGAGGCACAGAAATCATTTAGGAGGCAATTAAATGAATCCTCCACCAATGATGAAGCCTCAAAGGGAAGAGAAAAAGAAAGAGGAAGCAATTGATAAAAGAATTAAGATTTCAAGAATAATGGAGAAAAGGAGGATATGTAGTCATGGAATGTAACAGAAGATGGATCAACAAGGAGAAATTTATAGCCAGGGCAGTAGAATACAGGAAGAGGTCAGTCATGATAAAAATAATTTTTATAGTAATTCCCATTGTCAGGTGTACCTGCATAGTTCCATTTTTCTGGAACGTCCTCCTCTAAGTCTTTTCTAGTTGCCAAATTCCTTGAAGACCAAATTCAAAATTAATTTCCTGGTATAAAACTTTCTTTGACATTCTTTGGAAGATGAATAACTCCTGAGATCTTTCACATTTATATATTGCTATCTTATCATGTTACATTGTATTGTTACCAAGGCTTACTTGTGTTTCTTTCATAGTATACAGTGAGGGTGGTGAAGGCAGGGGTCATCTCTTATATGCATCTTAAAATGTAAAGTATATATATGTACTTTTTAATTACAAAAGAAATATAGGATAAGTACGTAAATGTCAATACATACAAAAACAGAAAGTAAAGCACAGTCTCTTTTAAATGTAGAATTTATTATAATTTCCTTAGTTGGAATTATAATATTTATAATTTTTAAAAATATAGCCTGGCTATTATGGGCCCAGGCTTTGGAGCCAGACTGAGTAGAGTTAAAATCCTAGCTTGGTCACTTATAGCTGAGAAAGACGATGAGTACTCTCCTGTCCTCCCTGTGTCTCAGTCTCCTTAACTGTAAACTGGGAAGCTCAGTATCACCTCCCTCACAGTGTTATGATGATTAAATGAATTAACGTGTGTACATTAGCTGTTGTTTCATTTTTATACCATCTATTTGGGCACCACACCACCTCTATTCTTAGTTGTTGTGATACTTACCTCTGCCTCAGTATTTGGCTTGTGAATCTAGACCTGAAAGATCAGACAAGTCCATCCTCTGCCCAGAATGATTGGTTTAAAGATGGGGAAGTGATTCAGGTAAGGCCAGTTAGAGCCTTCCATTCATCCCTTAGATAATTTCTGGAAAAACTGGGTAAGAGGCATTCCCTTTTTGCTGGGATTGTTAAATATGAGGACAGGGTCCAGAGTTGTAGTTCTGTCACCACATGTGGAAAATTTGCCTGAGAAGGAAGCCAAAGAAAAGAACAGAGCTGAGTAAGGGAGAAAGATGGACAGTTTCCTAATGACATTGCTTGAGCCCCTAAATTCAATTGTACTGGGTGCCTGCTGTCCTCCTAGTTATATAATCCAGCAAGGTTCTGTTTAAACTTTTGAGTGAGTTTACTTCAAGCATCCCTAATACTCTTGAAAAATATAATGCTTTTTTGTCTTTGATATGAAAAGATACGTATTTAAAAACATTCTAGGGCTTCCCTGGTGGCGCAGTGCTTGAGAGTCCGCCTGCCGATGCAGGAGACGCGGGTTCGTGCCCCGTTTCGGGAAGATCCCACATGCCGCGGAGCGGCTGGGCCCGTGAGCCATGGCCACTGAGCCTGCGCGTCCGGAGCCTGTGCTTCGCAAATGGGAGAGGCCACAACAGTGAGAGGCCCGCATAACGCAAGGAAAAAAAAAAAAAAAAAAAAATTCTAGTTTGGAATTATCTGGCTTTATGCAGTACCAATAATGACTCAATAAACGCTTTCTGAATCAACAATTCAATGTGTCTTCCTATTTTATTGTAAGGGATATTGCACACTTATTTCCTTGTTCTAGATGCATTTTGCTTAATCCTTTAACTGTATTTATGATTATAAAAGAATTACAGGTAATTCATATCATTTAGATGTACCAAAGGCTTTCATTTAAATTAATTTAGTTCATCAGAGGTTTACGAGCATCTACTGTGTGCCAAGAACCATGCAAGCAACTGGGGATATAAAGATAGATAAGATCCAGTCCTACTTTCAAGGTAGTCGTAGTCTAAAAGATGTATCACACATGGCAAATAATTAAACATAATAAAATATGACACACACAGTAATAGAGCTCCGTATAAAAAGATATGAGGAAAAAGGGTATGGATCAGGGAGAACTACAGAGAAAATGTAATATTTGACTTGTGCCTTAAAAGCTATGCAGGTAATTTTAAAGTAGAAAAGAGAGGGAAGAGCACCTCGGTTTCAGAGAGTAACATGAGCAAATGCAGTATATAAAGTGTTCAAGAAACAGTGAACAATTCCCCGGGACTTGAACATCTGAGAAGTGTGTGTGTGTGTCTGTGTGTGTGTCTGTGTGCGTAGTACTAAGGAGAGGAATGCTAAGTGAAAGCTACAGACAAGGAGAGAGATTAGCAATTTATGAGAAGGCTTGTATGCTCTTAAAAGAAAACCGTTTTTCATTTATGTATCGGAAAGCTAGAGAGATTAAGTAGAAAATACAATAAGATCTGTGTTTGATAAATATATGTATTTGTTGTTTATGTGAAGGTCAGTGGTAGGGTAAAGTATTAGGAGCAGAACATCAATTAGCAGGCGTGGTCCTAGGATACATTATTTGGGCTTAACCTAAGGAAATTTCAGTGAGAATTAGCAGAAAGGGAAAGCACTTGAGATCCATTTCAGAAACAGAATCAATAGGCTTTTGTGCCAGATTGCAAAGCAGCATGAAGAGAATGTGCATTGGAGATGACTATCTGGGATGCTAATTTGGAACAAATGGATGGATTACATTTTCATAACCCTATTTTCCTAAAGTGGAAAATACCTTGGTTCTGCTAAACATGCTCTTTGTGTTTATAATGTACTTATTCTAAGAAAAAGAGAATGGCATTGTGTATACATTAATGCGGTGATAGAAAACTAATTTTAAAATGCAAGAGCATTTTCTAGGAAACACCTATTTTGAAAAGGTTTATTTTTATACTTAACCATATTTTATCTGGATATATTAAAACATTTTTATTTCTAAAAGTAATTTTTAAGTGTCTCTTGTCTTATCAAAAATTTCCCATGGTTAAGAATGTACTTATCTCCCCTTCCTCAAAATTCTTCCTCTCTTGTTCTGCCACAAAGCTTCTGGAATTACCAGTTTTCCAGTTACATTTCATATTTCTGGTAAGTAATGGTTACAACTTTACCACACCCTCTAGCTAAAAATTCACCATCACTTTCTCATTCTGGATAAATTATAGATACTAATTGGGTTGAATTGGTATTCTTGCCTTACTGAGACATTATTTAGTTAACTGTGTGTTCTGTCTTGAGAAGTTCCATAGTTTGAAGGTCTTCAAGCATTGACACTTCATAGAATTCCTTTCTGTGACGAAAAGATGGAATCTTTAAATAAAATTGTATTATTTTCTTATTTTTTCTCTAAAATAAATTCATGTCTTTATATAGTTTCTGTAATCACTGGTGTGCCCTGATAAATTATCTGCTCTAATTCAATCAACCTCATGTTATTCTTTTTCCAAAAGATAATAAAACATTTAGTGGAAATTCAACCTAAGACCCACACCTATGACATTTAACTGAAGAGCTCACTCAGTTCATTAGTTCACTGACATTAATCAAGAATCTTCTTTGTATGTCCTTTCAACCAGCTTACATTTCACTTAAACATTATAGTGTTTTTCAAGCCAACTCAAATTAATTTTGCTATCAAAATTTCACATGGCATTTTCTCCAGTACTTTGCTAGAAGTCAAGATGCATTACATCTACTCCACTCTGTTCATTTATTAAGGCTGTACAGTTATTAAAAAAGCAACCAGCTTTGTCTGGCACAATTTCCTCTGTATTAATTTATTTATTCTATTTATTTCTCATGGCTGTGCTTTGAGTTCAAACACATGGTAGCATTTTCAGAATAATTTTTCATTTTTGCACTTCCTTATTTCAATCAATAAGATTAATTACATTTAAGAAATAAATTAGTTGTTTTTGTTTTAAAACAATTATAGAGTTCTAAACATTAGAAAAAAGTATTAAACTTAAGGTAAAGAAAGAGATAACTAAACTTTTGAGATGGCATGAATTTGTGGACTTAATTTATAGTGACTGGGACTGAGACTTAATTTAACACTAGCTAGCTCTGATACAACTCCTCCAAGTTTCCATTTTAGAAATGTCCACAATGGTTTTAACAACAACAACAACAAAACTGTTTTAATGCCACAAACCATATAACTCAAGTCAGGAAAAGGATATATGATAAATTCTTGTAGAATTTCTATTGACTAAATTGATATTAGCGATGAATTCAAAAGCATATACTTCATCTGTATATTTCACATTTCATACTTATATCCAGAACAGGGCAGATTAGTCCAAGGAAAGTATAAATATATTTTGATTCTTTTTACATTATATAATCCTTTTGTTTATGGCTAACATTAGGACATAACAGTTATTCTAAATATATGTCTTTATCAGACATACATATTTCTTTTTCAAGTTAGCACAAGAAAGCTATAAATATACTTTGATTCTCTATATACAATACAACCTCCTTTATTATGACTAATTTTAGGCTGCAAGAGCTATATGGACCAGAAAAGCGGTTTACCATCCTGAGTTATATGAGAATTACCTGCATTAATAACCAGAGCCTTGTCTTGCCCTTCTATGTCTGCCTTCTCAGTTTCTCTTTCTACAAATATTCAGAGACTACTACTCAAAGCAGGAACCATGGCAAGTTTAAGAAAATAGAAATGGTTAAGTGACAAAGGTTTTGATTTTGGAAGACTTAGTTATTTAATGATGTGGCATAAACCAGGTAGTGTTAGGAATAAATGCTCTGTCATAATTAGACCAACTAAGTTAAGTAAATCTCAGTCCAAAAAACACATACAAGTGGAATGCCTACTTGGTATGGTTAATTTAATTAAATGATGAGCATGCCAATTTGATCTTTAACCCTAGATCTGAGAAAGAAAAGTTGACCATAACCAAATGAACTGTAGGGGAAGTTAAGGATGCTTCATTTTCCTTATCTGCTGACAAAAATGAAGATTGGGCCTGGATAGTTTGTACAAATGCAAACAAACAAACAAAAACACCACACCCTACAGAAATGGAAATATCACCCTTAAGTCTAAGAGCAGTGCATACCTCACCTAAATATTCCGACTGCATTAGATTAAAAATTTTGTACTATGATCTGATCGATGTTCTCTAAACAATGTAAGGCTAGGTGAAACATTACTAAAGAACCAGAAGAGAGGACAGGCTGAAAAGAAGGTAAAGATACAAAAGATGAGATGATATGAAAACAGAAGACAAAAAAGAAAAACTTGAACTATAGAGTAAAAATTAAAATTGGAAATAGTAAAGAGTATAAATGACATATCAGGATTATTAAATCAGTTACCTAATGAATAAATTTTAAAAACTCTCTGGAAGGCAAAGCAAATGGTCAAAAGAAGAAAATAATGAAAAATACAACCTGTAGATACAAATATGTAATCTAGGACTTTGAGATTTTCCAGAAAAAACTAAGCCAATGAAAATAAGTTCAATACTTAAAGAAATAATTGTAGAAAAATTTTCTACACCAAGAAAGATCATTTATATAAGCAAAGATTTTCACCAAGTCACAGGCAAAATTGAATTTTAAAAAGCACATTTTTATATCTAATCTGGTAATTATTTTTTATTCTCAAGCAATAAAAATTTTTCTTCTTGCATCTAAGCATAAAAAACAGATTACCTGCAAAGAAACTAAAAATAAAACTAGTTTCAGATACAAAGATACCTTCAGTTTTCTTCTCCTTTGAAGCAAATGCTAGATAAAAATGTATATATGTCTTCAGATTAAAAAAAAAAACAACACTAAGAATGCCAAATCATTATTCATGAGAAAAGGAAACCAGAAAACATTCTCAAATCCCAATGAATATATACCTTTTATATACTCTTTACATACTCTTTTATATACCCTTTATATACTCTTCCTTTGACAAGAGAATTCAGCTTAGATAACTGTGGGATGAATCAAAATCCAGAATCAAAGAATGGAAAATATAAAAGTATAAAGGGATTGGAAGAGAAGTTGGGAAGTAAGTACATATATGGAGCTAGGCCTAAGAAAAATGTATCAATGTCTTTGCAAAATTAAATGCAAGGGAAAAATTCTTAAAAGTAATATTTTTATATTATACGTATCTATAGAGATACCTAGAGAGAGAGAGATAGTACCTATCAACTAATGTTTTCTTCCAAAAATAGATCTGAAAATGAGGAAATGAAGAAGTAAAGGGCACCTTAATTTTCATGCATGAAGAGAAACAAAAATAATTGTTTCAGTACGAGATTTTGTAATTAAGGTATATTAATTTATGTTAAATTTAAATACATTCTCTAGATAAATTAAAAGCAGTATTTGTATATTCTAAATCATAAAAGAAGAAAATTATATACATTGTGAAAAAGAGAACACAAATGTGCAAACACAACAGCAACAACAAAACAAGAATTAGGCAGAAAAAACATAATATTGACAGAGGTATTTTCATTTATATGAATTAGACTTCCAGCCTTTGCTTAGGATGGAAAAAGTTAGAAACAAGAATAAAAGCCAGGCATCCACAAAATCATAACTTGTCTTAACCCTATCAGAGAGCTGAGATCTCAGGTCAGTCTCCTACCCAGAAATATAAGGAAAAACAGGCTCCTCCAAGTACAGAGAGCGGCATGAGTACTGACTTAGCTGGAATACAGCACAGAAGTAAAACAAGGTCACCATAAAAGGAAACAAGAAGATTTCTGCTAAGATTTTTTTAAAAATTGCATAAACCAAGTGTGAGCTTGCATGAGAGTGTATGTAGAACCTGCAGGATGTACAGCACAAGAGTGTATTAAGGAGAGTCGAGAATTGCTGGTGGCTACAGACACAAACGCTGTTTGCACCCAACTTGCAGGCTCTTTCATGGACCTCACTGAAGGTTTACAAGAAAGACTGGGGACAGAGCAAGACACCAGAGAAAACTGTCAGTGACAAAGTCCTAGGGAGGGAAGCAGCCTCTGTTGTGGGAAAGGGACAAAGGCTCACCCAGATCTTTCTCCCCTACATCCCTTATCGAACAAAAGCCTTAAGTCACTGTGAGAGGGACAAACCCTGTTGTCCCAGGCACAGGTGAAAACCCACTAAACGGAGAAAAAGGTAAAAGAAAAATAATCCAACTACTACAGGAGGGGTAAAATCTCAAATGAGCATAAAGCCTGCCAAAAGTTTAAGGCAAAGTTAAGTCTGCTGTGATGAGGACGGGCCATGTTACTGAGAAAGGCACATACTCAATCCAGGGACACAGGACCGGCTTAAGCCTAAGCCTAAGAATGGTTCCCACACCCTCCACGACCAGAGATAACAAGTGTTGAATAACAAGTAATAGCTCCCTACCACTGAGGGAGGGGCCATAGTATAAAAATATACTCTTGAAGGCAGAAGCTCACAGGAAAATCTAATGTTGAGGAACAGTAAGAAATTCTCTCTGGTGATCAACCCCCAACCGAAGTACAAGATGTACAATGTACTTGAGAAGATTTGAAGCCTGTGGTGTGTTGAGTGCAACAAATAACAACAAAGCCTAAATCAAGGGAGACTGACTCTTGATTGATGTCACAACCCACAATAAAAGCCTAGCAGAAGAAGAGGTGTGACCATTTCCAGGCATAAATACTACTTACCTTAGTCTCTAATCTCTCTACACAATGTTCATCTCCCATTCAAATATTATGACACATAGAAAAGCAAGAGAAAACCCCACTGTCGAGAGATACACCAATCACTGAACCAGATGCAGATATGACCCAGATGGTGGAAGTAAAAGACAGGATATTTAAACTAACCATGATTAATATGATGAAGGCTCTAATAGAAAAAGTGGACAATGTACATGAATAGGTGGAAAACTTCAACAGAGAGATGGATTGTATTAGAAATAATCAAATGGAAATTCTAGAAATAATAATAATATTAAAAATAATAAACACAGGAACCGAGACGAAAAATGCCTTTGATGGGCTTAGTAGCAGATCTGACACAGCCACGTAAAGACTTAGAGAACTTAAAGAGAGGGGGAAATTACTTAATTCTTATGAAACAAAGCAGCATATAAAAAAAGAAGGAATGGAATATAGTTTCTAAAAACCTGTTTGGAGGCAGATAGCCTGGCAAATTCCAGCTCTGCTATTTATCAACTTTGTGACTTTCAACAATTTACATAAATTCCCTAGGCTTCAGCTTTATACCTCGGTAAATGGAACAATGATCATACTTACTTCATAAGGTTCTTGTGAGGACTCAATGAATCATTGCATGTAAAATATTTAATAACTGTTTATGTTCCACAGTGTCAATAAGTGTTAGCTATTATTATTACTAAAAAATTAAAAATAAGCTAGTATAGCAATAGTTATGTCAGACAAAATAGAATTCGAAGAAAATTATTAAATACAAAAATAAATAAATTACAAAAATACAGCTGATGAAACTTTATACATTAAAAAAAAGGAGCACACATATACAAAGTGAAAATATTAGAAATGCAAGAGACATAAAGAAATACATATGAAGAGAGATATACACAAATAGATATGGACAGAAATGAATATGGAGTAGAAAAATTTAAACACCATTTGTTATCTATAACTGATAACATAAAAATAACTATATGAAAAATTTTAATAATGTTATAATTCATATAATTCAATTACTAATTTTAAAATAAATTGCACATTCCACAGAGAATACAGCATATTTTAAAGCACTCATGGAACATTAACTTTATATTAGTCAACCAAAATAACTACATATATTCTGAAATTTGGAGCAAGTTACCAAATAGATAGATGGGACAGTTCACATTATGTGACAAAAATGTGATAATAGGCATTAATAACAGATATATTTTTAAAAATTACTAATAGATGATTTAAATAAAGATCTTTACAAAAAGACTGACATAAAAGGATATCTCAGATATCTGGAAAATAGAAATGTTGGACTACAAATCAAAATTTACAGGGTAAAGCCAAACTGATCGCAAATGAATATTCAAGTAAGTGCGATTTTGAAGTCCAGCAAAATTAAAATAAACAATAAGTAAGCATTGCACTAAAGAAGCCAGAAGGAATGGTAAAATAAATTTTTTGTAAGGTACAGAATGGAACCTATAAAAGTCAGAAACTAATAATTAGAAAGAGGAGCACAGTAACACTAACACAAAGAAATCTAAGAACTGGTTCTTTTAAATCATTAATAAAATGGACATGTTTCTTATAAGAGCAGTTAAGAATGATAAGGGAACTTAAAAATAAACAACTTTAGGAATGAAATATTATCACAGCCACAAAGAAGTTTTTTTTCATTAAGAAAACTCTAGGCACAAAAATATGCTAAGGTATTTAAAAATCTTTATGAAAAGAATTCAATTTTTAAAGAAGGTTTACACAGCCAAAACTGTGTTAAGAAGACTTGAGAACTTAACTTGGGACAGATAATCCCTATACTATTTTTTAAAAATTGCAAGGAATAGGAAAGAAGACATTTTTTCTGTTGTGGTTTGACTGTATTATGTCCCCCAATTTTTTACACCTCTCTGTATCTATATGCCCTATGATAATGCCTTTTCATGCTAACTCTGGGCCTGGCTACGTCATTTGCTTAGCCAGTGGAACAGTAGCAAACTTAATGCAAGCAGAAGCTTTCAAAGGCACATCCGTGGTTCGACTTTCTCTCTTTTGGGCCCCTAACACCACCGTGAGAACATGCCTGGACTAGGCTGCTGGAGGGAGGGAGGAATTATCCCCACTGAGAATACCTTACATCAATTTTCTCTCAGGTGACCTGCCAGCTGACTCCAGATGATGACCAAGCCTAGCTGAGATAAGCAGGCACATCCAGATCAGCAGAACCAACCAACGAATTCATATACATGAGAAATAATGTGCTATTGTTTTAAGCACTAACTTAGAGATGGTTTCTTTATTATGGTGATGCCTAACTAATACTCTACCCAACGTTAAATACAGTCAAAATACCAGACATCAAAATCTGACGAAAATGACATAAAAAAGAAAATTAATCTCCCTTATGTAAAATTACCATATTAATAGTCATAGCATACTGAATCCAACATTACTTTATAAAATAATATAGTAACTAAATCTTATTGCTCCAGAGGTGATTCATTACTAGATCAAAGGGGAAAATAATTCAGATGCTGAATTCAGAGTAGATGCTGAAGCAGAATTTGATGCAATATAAGCCAATCTTTTCTTAAATTTTCAATATAAAGTTGAAGTACAATTTCTTAACTTACTGAAATGTACCAGTGTCATATTATGTACCACATCATATTATGCTGAAGGAATTCTTATTAAATCAGAAACAAGGTAAGAGTATATTTTCCTACTATTATTTAATATTGTGGAAGTGATAGCTAATAAAGTTTGATAAGAAGCAAAACAAGAAAAAATATTTAAAGTAGAAACTCAAGTCATCATTTTTTATTGAGGATAAAAATGACTGTCTGGAATACCCAAAAGGTTGGTGACCTCTTCTAAATCAGAGGAAGAAACATTCTGAAGATGTCATCCTTCTCCAAAACTAATCTAAAAATTTGATGCAAGGGCCAATGAAATTATCTTCAGGGTTTCTGTTGTTGTTAACATAATTAAAAAATTCTAAAACGCCTCTGAAATTAAAAAATTCATAGTAGTAAAAGAATGTTTTGGAAAATAAAAATATTATAGTGGATTTATCCTTTCAATATTGTAATTAAAATATATCATTAAGTTTCTATAATAAAAGCTTTATGTCAAAATAGATAGAACAAGAAAATAAGCATAAACATGAACTAAAAATTTTAACATACGAGAAGGTGGGAAAGAATGGATTATGCAGTAAATGATAGTTGAATAATTTACATTTGACAAAATAAAGTTAGGTTCCTACTTCACATTTATTTTAAACATAATCCAAGTATTTTAAATAGTTAAAGGAAAATATTTAAATATTAATTATATTGCTACAGACCATGTAAGATTATATTCACATAAATCTGGAGACCAAAAGGAAGACCTTTCTAAATATGAGAGCTAAAGAAGGAACTATAAAGAGAAAGATTAATGATTACATTAAAAATTCAAAGGTTTTTGGTATCACAAGACACAACATAGGAAGAATTTAAAGATAAATTGGCAAATTAAGAATAAATATTTTCAACATATATGGTATACAGAATTTATTTTTAATGTACAAAGAGCATTTTCAAATTAATAAGAAAAATATGCACAAGTAATCAAACTAAGAATTAACTTGGATAAAATATTCAGCAGCATTAGTAATCAAAGAAATGCATTTTAAAGCAATATTAGTATACCTTTTTAATCTATTGAACAGGCAAAAACAGTCTTCTCTATCCTAATCCATAAAGTAATCCTCTTCCTTAAAAAAAAGGGAGGGCTTCCCTGGTGGCGCAGTGGTTGGGAGTCCGCCTGCCGACGCAGGGGACATGGGTTCATGCCCCGGTCCGGGAGGATCCCACGTGCCGCGGAGCGGCTGGGCCCGTGGGCCATAGCCTCAGGCAAAAACAGTCTTCTCTATCCTAATCCATAAAGTAATCCTCTTCCTTAAAAAAAAGGGAGGTTTCCCTTCCTATTGTTTCATCACGATTCAGACCTTTCTGCAGCCTTAAGATCCTGTCATTCCCAACTGCATATCAGCTAAAGATTCAATGAGACAATTTGTATGTTTCAATAATTGGTCACTTTAATGTCAAAATAGCATAAGACTTTTCACTTGATTACTGAAAATTATTAACACTAATTAGAGATCCCTAGGACAATATGAGTTCAGCAAGAACAAGTTGTATCAAATAACCTCATTTAAAATCAAATGGTGTCCATATTAATAAATTGAAGAATAAAAACCATATGATCATCTCAATAGATGCAGAAAAAGCTTCTGACAAAATTCAACAACAATTTATCATAAAAACTCTCCAGAAAGTGGGCATAGAGGGAACCTACCTCAACATAAAAAAGGCCATATGACAAACCCACAGCAAACATTCTCAATGGTGAAAAACTGAAAGCATTTCCTCTAAGATCAGGAACAGAACAATGATGTCCACTCTTGCCACTATTATTCAACATAGTTCTGGAAGTCCTAGCCATGGCAATCAGAGAAGAAAAAGAAATAAAAGGAATACAAATTGGAAAAGAAGAAGTAAAGATGTCACTGTTTGCAGATGACATGATACTATACAGAGAGAATGCTAAATATGCTACCAGAAAACTACTAGAGCTAATCAATGAATTTGGTAAACTTGCAGGATACAAAATTAATGCACAGAAATCTCTTGCATTCCTATACACTAATGTTGAAAAATCAGAAAGAGAAATTAAGGAAACACTCCCATTTACCACTGCAACAAAAAGAATAAAATACCTAGGAATAAACCTACCTAGGGAGACAAAAGGCCTGTATGCAGAAAACTGTAAGACACTGATGAAAGAAATTAAAGATGATACAAACAGATGGAGAGATATACCATGTTCTTGGATTGGAAGAATCAATATTGTGAAAATGACTATACTACCAAAGCAATCTACAGATTCAATGCAATCCCTATCAAATTACCAATGGCATTTTTTACAGAACTACAACAAAAACTCTTAAAAGTTGTATGGAGACACAAAAGACCCCAAATAGCTAAAGCAATCTTGAGGGAAAAAAACGGAGCTGGGGGAATCAGACTCCCTGACTTCAGACTCCCTGACTTCAGACTATACTACAAAGCTACAGTAATCAAAACAATATGGTACTGCCACAAAAACAGAAATATAGATCAATGGAACAGGATAGAAAGCCAAGAGATAAACCCACGCTCCTATGGTCAACTAATCTATGACAAAGGAGGCAAGGATATACAATGGAGAAAAGACAGTCTCTTCAATAAGTGGTGCTGGGAAAACTGGACAGCTACATGTAAAAGAATGAAATTAGAACACTTCCTACCACCATACACAAAAATAAACTCAAAATGAATTAGAGACCTAAATGGAAGATTGGACACTATAAAACTCTTAGAGGAAAACATAGGAAGAACATTCTTTGACATAAATCACAGCAAGATCTTTTCTGATCCACCTATTAGAGTAATGGAAGTAAAAACAAAAATAAACAAATGGGATCTAATGAAACTTAAAAGCTTTTGCAAAGCAAAGGAAACTACAAACAAGATGAAAAGACAACCCTCAGAATGGGAGAAGATATTTGCAAACGAATCAACAGACAAAGGATTAGTCTCCAAAATATATAAACAGTTCATGCAGCTCAATATTAAAAAAAACAAACAACCCAATCAAAAAATGGGCAGAAGACATAAATAGACATTTCTCCAAAGAAGACATACAGAGGGCCAAGAAGCACATGAAAAGTTGCTCAACATGAGTAATTATTAGAGAAATGCAAATCAAAACTACAATGAGGTATCACCTCACACCAGTTAGAATGGGCATCATCAGAAAATCTACAAACAACAAATGTTGGAGAGGGTGTGGAGAAGAGGGAACCCTCTTGCACTGTTGGTGGGAATGTACATTGATACAGCCACCTTGGAGAACACTATGGAGGTTCCTTAAAAAATTAAAAATAGAACTACCATACAACCCAGCAATCCCACTACTGGGCATATTCCCTGAGAAAACCAAAATTCAAAATGACTTCATGCTCACAATGTTCATTGAAGCACTAGTTACAACGGCCAGGACATAGAAGCAACCTAAGTGTTCATCGACAGATGAATGGATAAAGAAGATGTGGTGCATATATACAATGGAATATTACTCAGCCATAAGAAAGGAATGAAATTGGGTCATTTGTAGAGATGTAGATGGATCTAGAGACTATCATACAGAGTGAAGTTAGAAAGAGAAAAACAAATATCATATATTAACACATATATGTGGAACCTAGAAAAATGGTACAGATGAACCTGTTTGCAGGGCAGAAATAGAGACACAGATGTAAAGAACAAACATATGGACACCAAGGGGGGAAGTGGCGGGGGGTGGTGGTGGTGGGATGAATTGGGAGATTGGGATTGCCATATATACACTAATATGTATAAAATGGATAACTAATAAGAACCTGTTGTATAAAAAAAAAATAAAATAAAATTCAAATGTTCAAAAAAAAATCAAATGGTGTCACTGGACAGGTATACCTTGTATCTGAAGATAACCCCTTATATTTAATGTCTTTCTTCTATTCATTATAATTGTGGAAAAGATCATCAGATTTGTAGAGTTGCTTTAAAGGATTAACTGAGTGAATAATTGTAAATATTTTATTGACTGCTTGGCATATATAAGTGTTTATTCAATAACAGTGATAAATTGGTAATAATTCAGCAATGTTAATTTCAAGTCTTCACAATAACATAGGATGTAATCAAAGTAGACAGGTGCATTCTCTTATATATGTGAAACATTTTCTTTCTACAGTGGAAGTTATACTCTTTCCTGTCTAAAGAGAAAAGTTAAATGGAGCAGAGATGTACAGCTTCCCCCGGTAATCTGTTAATATGTCACCCTCAGCCTCAAGCAGCAGACCTTCCTCTTTTTATTATCCTTCTTTATTTGAACAGGATTATAAAGATTATTTTTTGTATCCTTTGGAATTTTTCTCAATTCCATATTTGCTTTAAACTCACTGGAAATTTTCTTAGGTGTCTTATAAGTCTTCTGTAATCAGTCTTGCTTATATACCACTTCCATCGTTTTATATGTTCTCACATTCATGGGCAGCTCCCTGGGTATCTGCACTGATTTCTCAACATACGGACTCCTAATCATTCTTTCTGCAAGCTATGTAAAATATGGATTTTTACCATCTAGCAGTTTCCACCTCTGTGTACCACTTCTTTTTCTGGCTTGCTCATACTGCAGGATTAAATGATAATATTACCTAGTGTTCTCGGTATTTCTTCTTCTTTAATAAGTTCCTCTCTGTTGGTAGGAGTTACACCTTTTAACAGATCTCCCTATTAAGTTTAGAATTGATCCAAAAATCTAGTTTCTGCTAAATGTTCTTATGGACGAATAGTGGAAGTCCCCAATAAATATTATGTCTTACCACTAAGCCAGTTTCATAACAAGAATGTATGAGTCTTGTCTTCTGGCTCACCTAGCTCCCTGAAGTACCTCCTATCATGGCACCATTTCTGTTGCACTTTTCTTTGAACCTCACCCAGACACTATCATGCTTCCATGATTTCAACATGAATTTCTTGGCAATTCTGCTTTATTTCTGTCTTTCTTGTCTGCTTCAGTTAACCACAGGATATCTTTGCTACGCATACTCAACTTTTGACACATTGATGGGGATAGAGTCCCAGGGAGGCAAGCCTGGGATAAGAGTGGTTAGTGAAGTTTTAATCCAAATATCTTCATTGTGCACTGTCTGGATTAAAACTATTTTAATTAACAACAATGATAAGAACAAAAACGATCTTCCTCTATACCCAAATACCTAGCTGTGTTGCTCACAGGGTCTTGGTGCTCTGGCTGGGTGTCAGGCCTGAGCCTCTGAGGTGGGAGAGCTGAGTTCAGGACATTGGTCCACCAGAGACCTCCCAGCCCATTTTAATATCAATCAGCAAGAGCTCTCCCAGAGATCTCCATTACACTGCTAAGACCAGCTCCACTAAACGAAAAGCAAATTCCAGTGCTGGACACCCCATGGCAAACAACTAGCAAGACAGGAACACAACCCCACCCATTAGCAGAGAGGCTACCTAAAATGATAGTAAGGTCACAGACAGCCCAAAACACCACCGGACGTGGGCGGCCCAACAGAAAGACAAGATGCAACCTCATCCACCAGAACACAAGCACGAGTCCCCTCCACCAGGAAGCCTGTACAAGCCACTGAACCAACTTTACTCAGTGGGGGCAGACACCAAAAACAACAGGAACTATGAACTGCAGCCTGTGAAAAGGAGACTCCAAACACAGTAAGTTAAGCAAAATGAAAAAACAAGAGAAATACACAGCAGATGAAGGATCAAGGTAAAAACCCACCAGACCAAACAAATGAAGGGGAAACAGGTAGTATATTTGAAAAAGAATACAGAGTAATAATAGTAAAGATGATCTAAAATCTTGGAAATAGAATGGAGAAAATACAAGAAATGTTTAACAAGAACCTAGAAGAACTAAAGAGCAAACAAACAATGATGAACAACACAATAAATGAAATTAAAAATTCTCTAGAAGGAATCAATAGCAGAATAACTGAGGCAGAAGAACGGTTAAGTGACTTGGAAGACAAAATGGTAGAATTCACTGCCTAGGAAGAGGAAAAAAGAAAAAAGAATGAAAAGAAATGAGAACAGTCTCAGAGACCTCTAGGATAACATTAAAAACATCAACATTTGAATTACAGGGATCCCAGAAGAAGAGGAGAAAAAGAAAGGGACTGAGAAAATATTTGAAGAGATTATAGTTGAAGACTTCCCTATTATGGCAAAGGAAATGGTCAAACAAGTCCAGGAAGCACAGAGTCCCATACAGGATAAATCCAAGGAGAAACACGCCAAGACACATATTAATCAAACAATCAAAACGTAAATACAAAGAAAAAATATTAAAAGTAGCAAGGGGGCCTCCCTGGTGGCGCAGTGGTTGAGAGTCCGCCTGCCGATGCAGGGAATACGGGGTCGTGCCCCGGTCCG